>NC_048897.1:15056670-15134170 GCF_011077185.1 Oxyura jamaicensis | reverse complement strand
TTGTGCTTTATGCAGCTCTATATTTAAGGGCAAAAGACCAAGCAGATGACAAGAGTGACCCTTCTCTTGTCTTATGATCACTGCCAGTTTGACATGACACTAATTAGACTGCCTTAATCTAAACCCAGTTAGTTCTGCATGCTTGCAGCAAAACCATTGTAAACCTGAACATAAATTGCCTTGGGCCTTTGTCTTCCTAAGATATATACATACACACATACACATACTCTCTTTCATATTCCAGTCCTGGTAGTCTTATATATGAGACCGCTGCATATATTATTCTTAATTTTCAATTTTACAATTACCTTCCATTCCTATTTTATAGTATTATAAGGTGTATGTGCTTGCAGAGTCAGAGGAGCTGTAAGAAGATTGTTTCATAGTTCATAAAAAAAATGCATGCTGCATGCAATCTGAAACAACCTGTGGTTGGTAAGCGTACATACAGTTTATATTTCCCTTTAATGGTGAAATATGATTGCAAAACTATGAAGTGAAATATACACAAATTAATCACATTTAACAGACAATATTCAAATCAGCAAAAAAGTCTACATATAAATTAAAATTTCAACATTCTCACTTGAGTCAAGAAATAGCTAAAAATCATCTGTTTAGACAATTCAAGGGATTAAAATGTTACTAAAATATAATCGTAGGTACTGAGTAAAAAGAACTGATTTGGTACATACAATAGAGTTTAAATGGTGGTTAATAGTTCCACAAGTAACCTCTGAATGTGTCTCATTCAACTTGATTTGTTATAACATAGCTAATGTGTCACAGAAGTACACTTATTTTTAGTTAATTTGCAAATAAAACACTTCAAAGGTATAATGTTCCCTTAAAAATGAAAATAAATGTGGTTTATGTTGTTATGTTATTCTGTACTGATCTTCCTTAACACTCAGTTCTCTGGTGTTATTTGGTTATTTGGCATTATTTGGTTCATTTTGGAGTTGTTGGGATCCCTTTCAAAAAAATAAAATAGCAAGTTTAATAAATGAAGACTTTCAAAATTAGACTCTGAAGAAAAATGAACACTAAGGCATAAACCTAGTTACTTATACTAGCTGAAGAGTTGATTTAAACCATTGTCATCCATTGTTTGGTCCAGAAAAGAATTTAAATTTATATATATATATATATATATATATTCAATCTGTGAGTTTTCAGTTTTGGCTGGAAATAAACAATGAACAAATCTCACTAAAGAGTCAAGAAGTTGGATTAATGAATATTAAAACATTGTAATTCATGCTGAAACAATATTATACCAACATTTTGTGTGTAATTTAACTAAAAAAAAAAAAAAAAAAAAAAAAAAACAAGCATAAGTGGTATATAACATTTCCATGAATGGGACCCTTAGGCTTATTCAGCTGAGCATGTTTAGCTTGCCAAGTTTAAATATTTTCAGAACTGATCCAGGGACTGAGAAGCCTTCATCACAGCACAGCATTTAAAATGATGGATGTGATACATATTTAATACAATAAAATGGCCATTTATATGCTCATACTAGGCACAAGGGAAATCTTTGTAGGAAAGACTTTTAGAATCCAAAGGGGCCTATTCTCTGATTGCTGTGTGAGGAATTTAGGTATCTATCTCCCATTACTGCTAACGGGCGTTATGAGCCCAGGTCTTCCATATGTCAGTGGGACAATACACATTTAAGGGTCCACTTCAACTAAATGCTGGCTCTGCCTATGTTGAGCTACTGCAAATTCATCAGGTTTTCCCTGGGCAGTTGAATGATAGGAGAGAAATGCAGTCCAGTGCTATCAAGTCATGGCTTCAGTCAAGCAAGCTTTCACAGTGTGCATCCATACCATCTCCATTCCCCAGCCACACAGAGCAGTGGAGCTCCAAAAACACTGCCTGAATTTCCTGACTTCAGCTTTGCCCATATGGGCAACAAGATTTACAAGCAGCTAGCAACTCTATTGCATGGCTAGGCTGCCTTTAAAGACCTCAGTGACATTTAGAGAAAATGAGGAAAGGGTGTGGGAAAAAGTGAACAAAAGTTAATTAACTGAAGCTTTCCAAGAAAGGGCATACAGGAAAATGTAAGAAAACTAAGGCAAAAATAAAAGCATTGCTATAAATAAATAAATAAATACATGATCAGGATAGACAGAAGCAAGGCAAGAGCAGTAAGAGCAAACTACATGCTATCTGAACACATTTACAGTATTGACGTGTGGTTGGTTTGGTCCATCAAAGTGATGGCCACATGCAACTGCTCAGTTGTTATTCAGTCCTTCCAGTTTACAATTAAACATGCCAATTTGAGCTACTAACAACCCTCCTGAATGTGGACCACAGTACCCCTGGGAAGTAGTCTGCAGGATGTTCTTATGCTGCCTCCCCTCCTTTTTTTTCAGGGACACATTGAAAGCCCATTTTCACAAGCAGAAGTCTCTGCTGAGTTTTGATGGCTTTTGATCAAACACTAGCCCTTCAGCACTGCCGGCCACTGTGGCAAAATTGACCACAGCAGCATTAAATTATTCTGACTCATATTGCTGGCTGTACAACTAAGATCCATAACATCTGAAGACATTTCTAAGATGATTTCATGGCACAGTAGAGAAGGACACCTGAGCCCAACTTCTTTATAGCTACTCATAATATACAGAAATCCATTAAAATTCAACCAACATGCAAGTTTTGTATTTGCATATGTGATTAAGAGGCTGTACTACGGAGTTGTCTGTTTTAATTGTTAGCATCACGTATCCTTGCTTAATAGCTGAACTACTACAGAGAATATTGTAACTTGGAGCTCTTGTTCAACTGCTGCCAATAGCACTCATCAGGTATGAAAGACTAAAATTAAAACTAAAACTATTTGCTGCCAGGGAGAATAAATCTCATAAAACCTGTAGTCTATGTGCATTATGTTGAGTCAAAAATGACTCACAGACAAAAAGAAGCTATTGATTTTAGCAAATTAAGAAAACCAGAACAAGTATTGGAACTTATTTAAATACCTTAAATTCAGCATAATAGCATGAGATGCTAGCTCTGCAAAATTCTGGAAATGCACCCTGCCGTTTGTACTAATTGGTGGGAAATGCAGGCCTGTGTCAAAGACAACTAATTGTCTGATGAAAATAGCTTGTTTCTGACATCAGTATGTACCACACCCCTGTATCACATGAGGAGGGTTTCAAAAAGGTGTTATATATATTGTCATGGTAATTATAATTAGGTTATATGTATCCAAGGTACAGAACCCATACAAGGTGACGGCATAAAAGAGGGTCTTATAAATGAGACTGTAGGGCATTTAACTAAACAATTGTATGCAGAATAAAGAGCTTACATAAAAGTGTGTATTATGCAGATGTTAGAAACCTGTGTCTCTGAGAAGACACTATTTTGACCATAATGCATTCTGTCATGTGAGATAAAATGCAGAGAACATTTACATTTCTCCCACTCACTGAGCTTCTACCACACGGCTTGCATTTTTCTCACATCAATAGACATCTTTTTAAACATTATATTCATGTCTGTCTCTCTTGATGGCAAATAAAATTCAATAAATAAAATACTTTGTGATAAATATGTTAGATTTAAGAATCAGTTGTGATAAAGTGTTCAGGTTTTCAAAAATGATTTGTTAAAACCAAATAAATTTAACAAGACATGTACACAAGCTCAAAATATATTATTATATTGTAGATGATGCACAATAACATAATGACCCAAAAGCGCATTTGCACAGTTCTTGACACTGCTTAGCTTACCGCTAAGTAAGACAAATAATCAACAGAACTTGGACCTGCTGCCTCTGTAGATCACATCAACGTTAAGACTGCTGCAATGGCTTGACTTGCCACAGCATTTCAAACCAGCTGCAGTTACAGATAGCTACTATATAAACGGCGACATGCTCACTGCAGAACCATCAACAAGTCTAGTGTCACTTAGAATACTGTTATAGATCCTTAAATATTTCTATCAATATTATAAATGCATAGCACACTACTTTGCATTCAGCCAACCTGATTGGTATACATAGCAAACCAATTATTTGTAAAAAAAATAATATTAGTGAGTACAATTTAAATGTCCTACTGTGCTCCTAGTAATCATCTCCTCTTAGGTAATTTGAAATTGCACAGATAATGTGTATCATCTTAGAGTTAAACAACTAGATGACACTGCAAATCACCAGTTTCTCAGTTTCTTTTAAGTTTATGTTTTGCTTTATTTTGCAAGATGCCCATTTCTCTAGTATTGTTTCTAAATTTAATTTATTTTTGCTTTTTAAAGAGTAACGCATATGAAAAGTAAAAAAATCTTGCTATATCACTTTGCTTTTATTTGATTTTCTACTTAATAGTTTCCTACTTTTTTCAACTTTGAAGGATTGTTTTTATTGTGTTATTATCTTAAGGAATTGCCAAGAAAGTCAAACAGATAATGTGCCTTTTGGTGGTTTTAGAAATGTAAAATAAAAAACAGCCCACCACCAATTCAAAGAGCTTAGAATGCAGACAAGACAAAAGAGTATTATTATTTACTGTTTAAAGATGAAAACTAAGGCACAGAATGAGTAAGCTATTTCCATAATGTCACACACAAGAATAAAGTGGACCCAGGCCTCTCAATTCTCAGTGCAATGACTAAACCACATGTCAGCCTTCCTGTAATTTTGAGGATATGGATCCCACTCCCCCAGACTTGAGACTCAAATATACACTTTCATCTCTACATGTTTTAATCAGGGGGAATAGGCTACATACGAAGTCTGAAACAATTGATGTAGGGTAGCTACATCAGTTTTACATTTAAGTTTTGAATTAAAAAAAAAAAAAAAAAAATACCTGTTTGATCATTTAAATATGCAACCCCACTGAAATGTAAGGGTTTCATAAGCACTCACCACCCAAATTCTTCACTTTTTTCCAGCCATGCAAAACAATTCTCTTAGACCACAAAATGAACTTGTCTAATTTCAGATCAGACCAAATTTGCATGCTAAGTTGCACAGCTAGATGGAGGAGCAGGCTGAAGACAGACCACAACTCCAGGAAAATATTAAGGGTTAATATCACTTCTGGTTCTCCTTTTATTGTAATGTCAGCCTGTATCTGCAGGCATGCTCTCAATTATGAAATGGGGAGAAGTTACAATGGCAAGGCTCATCATTATAAGAACCTTCTACCTGCAAGAGGGTGACAGAGGATTTCTAAAGCTTCAGTCATTCCCTGTTTGAAAGAGAGATGCTGCCTTATTTCTCAACTTCCTCAGCATATTGCAGGGCAGTCATACACAAGTTGCTTCACACTCATCATCATGTATGATCCATGGGCATCTGATATAATGCTCAAGGGCCACTCAGACTTTAGCATTATCCCCCCCAACATTTAGTTCTACCTATTCCAGCTTTGCTGCTTGATCCATTGCCATTCACAGGCTTAGGATTACTTCCTCAAGGACCAGATAACACCAATAATCTCATCTCTTGACACATTTGCCTCTGGAACACATTCACAAAAGCACTAATCCCATGTTCCCTGGTAGCACTGAGTTAAAATCCTTCTCAAGAAGGCACTGTTTCATTATGTCACAACGGACAAAATGCTATTTGACATTGTAATATTACTATGTTGATTTTGGTTAGGCTTCTTGCAGAATAGTTTAGGTGTAGTCGGTCACACCTCAGGTCTGTAGGTTGTCTTAAATGACTTCTCAAAATTCCCTTCAGTTCAATTTTTGTTCCTGCAGCAATATAAACATTATAACTTTAGCACAATATATTAAATGTGTCAAGTCATCAAATCACAAAACTGACTTTAAAGCATGAAATGTTCAGAAAGAAACTAGCCTCCTGGAAGTTTTTGTATTTGTCTTGTTGAACCCAAGTATTGAATTCTAGCTTTCAAATTTCAATTTGTAGGCACAGAAGATGTAAGATTTACACTTTAAGAATACAAAATCCCCGAATTTCAGACACTAGCTGTTACGTGTCATTTGGTTTATGACTTCATTTAAGCATATCAAGTATCACGAAATCCATTATTAATTGACAGTGGTGCATCACTGGTCTTGCAGGCATTGCATCTAGCATTCTGAAACTAAGAGATGTCCACCTAACTTTTTAAAACTATGACAAAAAATAAAAATAAAAATAAATGTATATCGAAGCTCTGCATATGAGCTAGACATCTGCAGAAATGAAGCAACGTAACTTCTAGGTAGGCTGGAGAGGAATAAAAAGGGACCACCAGGACTAGGAGATGGAGGAAGCATTTTGTTCTTTGCAGGAGGCTAAATTAAAGTCAACAGTAACAACCACAACAAGCCCACTGTGTGCAATTTGTTGTATTTTAAATGTTGACAACACATTTTAAAATATTTCTTCTTCAAAACCCCCAAACTAATGTTTTTATTAAAATCAAACTGAAAAACAACGATTTATTTTTAAACTAGGCTGATTTATTATTTTGCTTGAAAACAAAAAAAAAAAAAAAAAAAAAAAAAGAAATTTTGAAATATTCCCTCTTCCCCCAGTAAAAAGTGACTTAATAATTATAATCCTATATTTGGCAATGAAACTTAAATGCAGTTACCCAAACTTACAATTTCTAAATTAATGTTCAGCTCAGTAAATTTCTACATTTTAATTCTATAAAAACTGCATATGCTTCAAAGCTGAGAGCAGGAATTGCAAAGCTGAGAGCAGACATTTCAAAAAAGTACTGCATGTTGTTTCTTAATCTCATAGACAAACTTGCAATAATGTTAATACTCATGAAACTCTAATCCTTATGAGTTACCTGATTAGGTTAAATAGTCTCAATCTTTTTGAGAGAGAATTTTCTAATGCCTCAGCTGCTCTCTTTGGAAGCTCTATATGCTTCTTTGTACCAACACGTGCAACCACTCTCCACTACAAAAAGGATTTCTGGTGAGAAACCTGTCTCTTTGCCCTTGCCTTCTCAAAATGTTGCCAAAGAGACAGAGGAAGAAAAGTGGGCTAAAGAGGTTATAGAGGTGGGAAAGTAAGGAGACATTTATACAGCATGAGACTCTCTTATGTCACCCATTCTCTCCTGACAATGCATTCAGAGAAATTCTAAGGATAGTTATAGAAGTCATTCCTGGAAAAAGCTGGATTTTTGCTAGCAATCATTGAGCTTAGGCAGTAAGATAGTAATAAAATCACCAGCAAATATTTTGTGTGCACTATTTTCCAGAGGGACTATGATATGAACCCAGTATTTGGGATTCATAATTTTTTTCCTGGTTGTGTTTGCTTTGTTGGCCATTTTTCCAACACACTTCTCCTGTCAAAACAGACTTTGGAAAGAACAAAGTCAAATGTTTAATGAATATTGGCTATGTGGAAAATTAGGCTTTTTTGACTCTTTGGAATCCTCATGGTATGACAGCTTATATTCTTGCACTCATTACATCCTAACAGTATTTTGTTATTCAACTATTTCAAACAAATGTTGAGGTATCATAAAAACAAACCAGCATGTATTTCTGTCATAGATCCAATAAACATGTGAAAAGCCTTTAATTTAATGTTTTTTATCTGAGAATTATCTTAAGACACACATAGTACAGGAGCCGAAGTAGAACACAGCTGCTTCCCATGTCTGTCAATCTAAACAACTGCTACGTTTGCTGGCCAGCACCAGTGATGATCTCTCCCATCTCAACCATGTAGTCACTAAGTCTTCAGCATAGTAAGACTTGACTGCTTAGAATTCCACAAAAAGTAGTATTGAAGCCTGAGACTGACTCTGTTAAGTCACTAGTGACATTATTGTGAATGTCTTGTCCTATTGATCATTTTAACATTGCCTTAGAATAACTATTAATCCTTTAATGATCACCATAATTTTCATTACTTCAGTGTCTGTGAAAAGTAGATAAAATACCATAACTTCACTCAGCTATGCCATGTTTCAAAAGAGAAAATTTCCACTTTATACAATCACTATAACACTGATACTTAGCTGTTAGACATATAATTTGATATTGTTTCCATGGTATAGAATAGTACTTTTCAACGTGATACTCCTTAAGGCAATACATTAAAAACTGCTACCCATTGTGTCTTCGATATATTCCTTTTAAAAGACACAGCAAAATGAAACGTGCTCACAACCAAATACCATGGCACTAAGACACTCCTAGCTCAGACCGTCCCTGCACACCCTGCGGTTCTCCTCATCCTGCCCATGGCCCAGAACCCCATTTCAGCACAGATCAGGACCACCAGTCCTCTCCCAAGCAAAGTCTTGTGTTCATCTCCTGGGTGGTCTCCTTGAACACTTCCTGTGGGACAGGACTGTCTCTGGAAGTGCCTGTGCTTCTGGCCCTGTCAGAAGGCCATGTTTGGACCCTGGAATTGGTTTATCCTGTCTGCCCTGGGAGACTGTTGAAGGGCCTCATTACCAGCTAGGGCTCTACCCCATGGATGAGGGCAATGCAGGATGGTCATCCTCACTCCCAGTTACATGTGCCTCAAGGGCCCTCAAGGTACTAAAGGCCCTCCAGCTTGATGGCCTTAGGGCCCTCCAAGCATGTTCATGGAAGAAGAACAGAAACAGAAGAGTGTTCACAAGAGTATGCAGCTCAGGAAGTCCAGTACTGAAAGCAGGTCTTTTCTTGAAGAGGTGGAGAATCCAAAAAGCAGATGCTTCTTCTAGGAGTCAGACAGAAATAAATACAACCCAGCCTTTGACACTGTGTGAGGGAAGAGTTCTTTACAAGTTCTGTCACCTTCTGAATTTTCTTAAAATTTGTTCTTCTGGTTTATTTTCAAGTAAGATCTAGTGTTCATGTTTTTGTTCTTGTTGTTTGTTTTTAATAATAACTTTTTAACTTTTTTTATTTATTTATTTTTTTTGGCCCTTTGGGATGTTTACTTGAAAGAAAAGATGCTGGCAGAAATCACTGACAGAGCTGAAGTCCTGTTACGCTGTCAGTCCAAGAGATATGTTTTGAAACAAAATGTTTTGAGCCATTATTCATCAACCCACTCCACCCCACACAGCACAAAATGAGCAGTACTGCTTTGCTTTGCATCTCCACCAGCTGCAGTTTTGCTAACCTCCTCTCTCTTGCTTTACATGCTGTGCTGTGTAAGAGAACCATGCATATTGCCCAGTCCAGTTGCCGGAATTTCACCTTCTAAATAAGGAAAACTTATTTTTATGATAAGTCAATGGACTATGCTTTAAGAACTGCTTAAAAAAAAAAAAAAAAAAAAAAAAAAACATTTTAATATGAAAAAAAAAAAAGAAAATCCATCCGTTTTGACTCTGGCAAGGCACTTCAGTAATGTCAATGAAGTTTACCTGTCTAAGGACCTGCTTAAGATCTTCATCTTTATACAAACTTAATAACCCATAATTTGTGAGAACATTTTCAAATTACAAAAAAAGTCACAATACTGGCACAAACATCTTCATGTTCATATTCTTAAGGTCATATTAAAATATTTTGCACTTCCCTGAAAACACAGTTAACATTAGAATTCTCTGACAATTTCTTTGAGACAAAGAGATTGCCATGGAAGCTTTCTACCCCCTCTGGATTGTTATGCAAATAGTTAAAATATTGAAATGAATTTAAGGAGTTATACTCTAACACGTCAGTCCTGTTATAATTCGGAGACAATGAATAATATATTCCAGACAAAGTGAAGGCAGCTATAGAAGTAAACTAAAATAGGAAAATTACGCCCACCAGGCATTTAAATTTAGGAGCTGAATAAATTATCCATACATTAAAAGGTTCATATATTTCAAAGAAAGCATAAAAAAGTTTAAAAAATAACTGAGAAAATGTAACAAAAAGCAGAATAATTCCAAATGTGATCAAAGCTGGTGTGGAAACCTATTAAATGGATATCCTTGTTGTACAAAAATTATACAATACTGGTTTCACAGATCTATTCTTTCAGCAGATATTCTCTTAGACTCTCTGCTGTTTGTGAAATGAGTTTTAATCTGGTACAGTGAAAAAAAAGGAAAAAAAAAGTCATAAAAACTAAGATTTTTATCCATTCAAATTTCTGTTGCATTTTTTCATCTTTTGGCACAGTGGACATTTATCGTTTTTAATCAAGTGTACTCTTAAAAGAGTATTCTGATACTGATAGTCTTCCAAGAGGATTTCCATATATTCTTGTATGATTCAGTTCAGTGCATATGTTACTCTTACAAATGTATTAATTAAAAAGCCCACTCAAGGTATTTGATGAAAATCAAGAATACTTCAACAGTTTTCTCATCACACTGAAAAGCTAATTCTCTGAACATTCATCCAGGACCTAGTTTTAACTTAGTATACTTACCATTTTCAAACATTCACCATTGTTACAGAGTATATGAACTATTACTGTCCTGATTTTATAACAGATTTTGTTAAAAACAACAGTGGATTTGCAGGTCTTCTATTGAGGTGGCTTCAGAATTAGGAACAGAGGAGGTACTCATGCTGGGGCTTAAGCACTCTACTAATAGAGTTTTCCAGATTTGTAGTAAATTAAACTATTGATATGTACTTTCCAGTGAAGAAGAGACTCATCACTATTTAATAATGCTGTTAAACGGAGATTGCATTACACTTGCCAGCTTCAAAGGTATGCACTTCTTTTTACCTCATTCTGAGAAAATGTGTGCCTTCAAGTGATTGTCTTCTAGTGAAGACAATCGACACTGGTATGGAAGTGACTTTGATATAGTTCAGTAATTTTCTTCTGGGTAGTAGTGGTTGCAGAGTACTGTCCAATGGACTGCAAGCCTGGCTGTTTACATAAAGGTTGTTTTCTGAGACACGTTTGAAAGCATTTTAGCGTCTTACAGGGCACTGGAAAATACCTGACTTCACTGTCAGATTTTTTAGATGCTCTTCTATCTAATATTGATTCTGTTTGCTTCTTGGGAATGATTGTTTCATAGTCATGACATTTAACTATGTAATCAGAAAGGAATGAAGATGGGATCTATACAATCATGTGTATATTAGAAGACATTTCATACTAAGAAAAGTTCAGGTAACAAATGGGAAAATATTCATAGAATCATTGAATCATAAAATTATTAAAGTTGGAAAAGACCTCCAAGATCATCTGGTCCAACCATCATCCCACCACCAATGTCACCCACTAAATCATGTCTCTAAGTGCCACGTCCAAACTTTCCTTAAACACCCCCAGGGATGGTGACTCCACAGCCTCCCTGGGCAACCTGTTCCAATGCCTGACTATTCTTTCTTATTCTTTCTGAGAAGAAATGTCTCCTCATTTCCAACCTGAACCTCCCCTGGTGCAACCTGAGGCCATTCCCTCTAGTCCTATTGCTAGTTATCTGTGAGAAGAGGCCAACCCGCAGCTCCCTACAACTTTCTTTCAGGTAGTTGTAGAGAGCAATAATGTCTCCCCTGAGCCTCCTCTTCTCCAGACTAAACAAACCCAGGTTCCTCAGCCTCTCCTCACAGGACTTGTGTTCCAGGCTATTCACCAGCATCATAGCCCTTCTCTAGAGGGACACGCTCCAGGGCCTTGATGTCTTTTTTGTAGTGAGGGGCCCAAAACTGAACACAGTACTCAAGGTGTGGCCTCACCAGAGCTGAGTACAAGGGGATGATCACCTCCCTGATCCTGCTGGTTACATTATTCCTGATACAAGTCAGGATGTCTTTGGCCTTCTTGGCCACCTGGACACACTGCCAGCTCATGTTCAGGTGAGCACCAACACCCCCAGATCCTTTTCCTCTTCACAGCTTTCCAGCCACTCTGCCCCAAACGTGTAACATTTCATGGGGTTGTTGTGACCAAAGTGCAGGACCCAGCACTTAGCCATGTTGAATCTCATCCCATTGGCCTGTGCCCCCAGATCCAACTTGTGCAGGTCCCTCTGCACGGCCTTCCTACCTTCCAGCAGATTAACACTTCCCCCCAGCTCAGTGCCATCTGCAAACTTACTGAGAATGCACTCAATTCCCTCTGCTATGGAAACAACCAAGAAGTTTTTTTGTTTTGTTTTTTCCTTGCCATGCCATATAAATGTATTTCTCTGAATTTAACCAATTTATGTTGTGGGCGCTCCCTGGACACTTGCTTAGGAAGGCGAAATATGTTAACAAACAACAGCAGTTACTCTGTAATAATTCTTCTGTGCATTCCCATATGTGTGCAGTAAGAGTGCCTCTGTGCAAGGTAGCTATTCCATTCAGAATGCCGTGCAGGCTAAATCATATTCAGTGTGTTTTAAGGACAACACCAAAGGGACTTAATGCATAGTAGTTTGCATGCTGTAAATCTAAGCCTTCCTTACTGCATGCTTATTCACATATAAAGGCCACAACAGAACCACAACTGATGTAAGACGGTGAAATCCATGTTGAAAATCATTAATGTTCGTCAATGTCACATGACATATTATTCGTAACATAATGATTATTACCTAAAAACTATTTGAATATCACTTAATTTATTAACATAAGCAGAAAGTTTTCTGTACTCAGCACCACCATATCTTTTCTTGGTATAGCTCTGAAATATTCAAGTCTTGCTCAATTATAAGGAGTTTACAGGTAGAATAAGAATGCTGCAAAGTGCTGTGTTCTGTCTAAGGATGAATAAACACATATGAGATTCACTATGAAGGCAGTTTTATAGTACGCAATCCATAAAAGATTAGCATATAGTACAGCAGTTTATGTTTCTTTATTTTAGCTTTTCAAGTTTCATGGAAATTTGTGTTGTTAATATAAAATTATATAGTTAATGTACTTAGTAGGAGTAGGTCACAAAGAAACAATCCTTCCTGAGTATGCCTTCTTATGTCTTGAACTTAGGTCTTTTGGGACATGCACTCTACAGGTACCTGAAGGGAGGCTGTAGCGAGGTGGTGGTTCTATTCTCCCACATGCCTGGTGACAGGACGAGGGGGAATGGGCTAAAGTTGCGCCAGGGGAGGTTTAGGTTAGATATTAGGAAGATCTTCTTTACTGAAAGGGTTGTTAGTCACTGGAATAGGCTGCCCAGGGAAGTGGAAAAGACCTCCAGTCACCATCCCTGGAGGTCTTTAAAAGACGTTTAGATGTAGAGCTTAGGGATATGGTTTAGTGAAAGATTTGTTAGCGTTAGGTAGGAGGTTGGACTCGGTGATCTTGGAGGTCTCTTCCAACTTAGACTATTCTGTGATTCTGTGATGTAGTTCAGTCACTCGTGATATTTGTAACATGCATTGTTGTGACTAGTTAAATTCAAGTATTTACTTTTATGAGAGCTAGTTCTTTACCTGCAAGTTGCACCAATGCAATTCCACTGGCTCTGGGCACCGTTTTTTGCCTGATGATTCATTCATGTCAGTAAAAGTTCTAATGCAGACATAATTACATCAGTATGCATCAGTACAACTTTAAAAGCTTTCCCACTCTTAACAGGAAGGTATTTTTAAAGAATGGTTGTGTCCTCAGAAGTGCCCTTTCTTTCACAATTTGAAGAAGTGGGAATGTCTCACCTCAGAATAAGTTAGCTGGAATAAAATTATCCTTCATTGTGTCTGGGATGAAAGTATATAAACTTTAGGCTCCTAAACCTAAACTCACATTCCAAAATTAAGAGTTTCACATATTCAAAGAGCAAAAGAGGACGTGGACTGTGACTACATATGGCTACTGGTCCATGGCCATACCCTGGCAGTTGCCCCTCAAGTTGCAAAGGACCATGGATTTGTAGCTGGGTTTGGAGGGATTTGCAATGGATCAGAGTGCTTTTGTGTACTGTGATGGTAAGAGAATGCTACATTAACAGGATGGCAGAAACTCTCCAGGCTTTTGCAGGAGGATTAATGAAAGATGAGAAACAAGGATGATTTATAATTTCCTATCTAACCTGCCAGGCTGGGTATCTTAATTGCTCAGAGCAAAGGATCTTATATTTTCCAAAACAGATTTTTTGTATTTTGGCTGGTATGTAGGGTCCTTTCAGGAACCTGACGAATCTGAGGAAGCTACAGGTCACTTAGACATGGGGAATCGTCACTGCACTTTATATGGCCAGAGAGTTTCAGATTGTAAATTATACTGTAGAAATTATTGATGGATAATTCAGAAAATTTAATGAAATTGTAACACAATCAAATCGTAACCCTTTGCATCTAATATTTCTCTACATATCCAGCATACCTTATTCTCTACTTTCTGATATACAGCTAAATAAATCATCACTTTACTGATCTAAATGAAATCCATCACTATGTAGTTTTCACTGTTTAAATCACACAAGCATAATACAACTCCAACTTAATCCCAGTGGATAATTGAATTAAAGGCAGGTTTTAGAAAGATAAAGAAAGGTGAATTTTAATTTTTACTGAAGAAAGATGATGGGTGAAATCTGCATATCAAGAAACTGAACATAGGATGGAGAAACTGTATCTTATTTTCAGCTGAGGAGTCTAGAAATAAAAGGAATGCTTTGTTCTTCCTCTTTTTTTTTTTTTCCTAAGAAAATTTTTTTTTAAAAAAAAAAAAAAGCTCTTCTCCTCTAAAGTTATCTTTCCTATGTGCCTTTTCTTTGTTAAACAAAAAAAGGCTTTTACCTTTTGCCTATATGCCTGATTTCCTGTGCCATGTGTCAAAATCTTATAGTGAGCTTTTGATTTTATTGCCTATTCAGTACATGTGAGAACAAAGGCAGTTGTTTCAAGTATAGAGTTTGTGTGTTGTTGTTTTTTGTTTGTTTGTTTGCTTGTTTGTTTTTAATTCCCATTCTTAAAACAGTTTAATCCAAATCCAAGCCTTCCAATTCTGGCAACACATTGTAATTTTTGATGTCTTGTAACTAAATAACTTTGATTTCACATTTTCATGAAATCAGCCATTTGGAGGAAACATATAAGACTCCTGATTTGCCTTTCTGAATCTATTTTTTTTTTACAGTTGCAAAAACTGTTTGCCTGGTCAAATGAATTAAATTACTGAAGCAGTATGTAACTAATTTTATGTAAATTAAGGTGTTAATGTTCTGAATCGCATTCCTGAAAGTGGTCTGTTTTCTCTTGCAGCTTTTCTTCATTAATACCACAATGGAAATCTAAAAAGTAATTTCTGCAAGATTAAGTGTTGCTGCCTGACCTCTAAAAGAAATAAATGTATAGATAATTTTAATGGTCAGCTGACGCTTCTCTTTAGCCCACCCAAATAAATCAAGACCACTGCCTATATGCAAACAAAAGGGGCTAATAGGATTTTTTATTAAACATCAGGCGATCTATGCAAGGTTTAGTTGCTGGGTACATGATTCTAGTAATGTTTTAACTTCAGTTAGTTGCAGTCCCCTAACACAAGCAAAGTTGATGCTTTAGTTTATAAAGAAAAGCAGAATGAAAAATAAACGTGAAGCCATAGAAATACAAAGTCTGAAACAGCCTTATTATTTGACTAGGAAGGTTAGAGTAGCAAAAATATTCAGACAGACACAGAAGAGGCAAATCTGAAAAACTGTTTAGGTCAGTAAGTCGTCAGTTTCCAACTGAAATTTTCCTCACTTTATGTGTCGGCACATCAGATTATCCTGGGAGAAGACATGATTTATTTTTTTTAATTGTTCTTGCAGCAAGTCCATATTGGTTTTATTTAAAATTCTTTGTGTGTTATTATAGATGGTCATCTGCAGTGCTAAAATAAACTGGTTCATCAAGCTTTGAACAAGAAATTAGGTTGGATTAAAGAAACACCATTACAGTATACTGCTACAACTTTTCTGTGTATATCTACATAGGAAGGTAATTTTTCATCCTACTCCATCAGTTTAATGCAAACCCCTTGTGTCACTATAAAAGATGAAGAGAAGAGAGAGGCATTTGTTTTGTATTTATGAAAATCATCCTAACAAAGAATTTTTCCTAGCCTCTTTCAGCTACACAGAACTTGTTCCTCCATGTGCCAAAATCTATTAAAGAAGTTTAGTCATTGACTTCAGTAAAAAATTCAATGATTTTGCATAGCCACACACCTCTAGGACTTTTACAGCATTATACAGTAAATGCTACCATTTCTCAGAAAATAAAATAAAAAATACATTCTTCCTAAAACTCCTCAATCCCAAATTAGTGTTTGAGAATGTCACTAATTTTTAAAAATAAATTTACAGCCTTAACATTCACATAGAAAACATTAATTACTTAAAAACAACATTAATAACTTAAAAACAACATTAAAAACTTTAAATCCATATTGCCAAAACAAAGAATTCTGAAGTATTTTTAAAGGATTGGAAAAAAAAAAAAATGTAGTCTCAATTATTTTTGGTTATGTAAGTGTGATTAATAATGTTACTTATATTTTACAGCTATGTTTAAAAAAAAAAAAAAAAAAAAAGTTATTTTCATTAATGTGCAGACATTTAGAGTGATTGATTTGTGCTTGCCTGAATTTCTCAAGATCTGTACCTCCCCTTTTTCCAGGGTGACTTTTTTTTTTAAGGAAAAAAAAAGAGGTCTTAAATTCTCCAAAACCAGTCACTTTTTTAAACTGGCTGAAACTTAAGAGTAACTTAAGTCAATATCTAACAGTAACGGTTACACTTCTGAGCCCCACAAGTTAATGATTTACTACTATGCATCAGCTGAGCTGTGGTGACTATTTATTCACACTTTGTTTGTGTAAAACATGAGGTAAAACACATTAGGTTAAACTTTAATGGAAGAATGTTATGCTAATGCACTTTACTTTGGATTTGCCAAAGGCTAAGTGTTCACATAGTACCTCTTAAAGAAATGGCAACTTGATTAGATGTCTGAGCCCTAAATAAAACAGATTAGACTAGAATCCAGTCCCCCTGATTTCTGGCTCCCTCTTGTAATCATTAAACACAATTCAGATTCATAGATTTCAAGGTAATATTTATTTGCACAAGAAAGCATATTGTCAAAAAGTTAAGTAGCAGCAAGCTTCATTCCATCCATAAATACAGTGAATAATCTCCATTTTACCCTTTATATTATTTCTATAGAAACTGAGATCTAGGCCTTCATCCACCTTTGCATATGGGTCTAGACATTAAAGAAAAACAAACTTCTTCTGAAAGCAGGGGCAATTGAGCCTTGTATATACAAGCCACTGGAAGGGAGGCAGTACTTGTTGCAAAGTGATATGTGAAAAGGAGTAGCTGGAAAGGCAAAAATAAAATAAACGGGAGAGTGGCCATAAATAAAATTTCCTCTTTGAAAGCTATTAGCACGCTTTCTGAGAAATGGAAGATGAATGGATTAAATCTTGTCCAGGACTGACAATAATTCTGAAGGAAAATACAGTTCTTGCCAGCATGGAAGGTTATATTCTTTAACAAGGAGGAATGGAAGAAGGAATAAAAAAAACTCAAAATTTCATTTTTTATTTTTATTTTTTTATTTAAAATTTAAAGAATTATCCATGAAAATTCCTTGTTCCAAAAAACTGCAAAAAAAAATACCAAATTTGACTTTATTTAGCCAAATTGGTCCACAGGCTTATTTCCTTCGAAATGATTTGTGTTTTTTTTATTCATCTACTTTAGAGAAAAATCACCTTTTGTAAAACAACTCTTTCTTGTAACTGCTACTATGTTAGTATTTCAAACCTTTGTCTTATTTATATGATTGGCAAAAGTCACAGTCAAATCGAGTTAAAAGTCAAGCTGCATCTCTTGGTTTCTGATTCTGTAGAACTGAAGACACTTAAAGTTGTAGCTGAAGATAGTTAAGGTATTCTCAGACAGTCCTTTCAGAGAATCATAGAGTCACAGAATGGTAGAGGTTGGAAGGGATCCCTGGAGGTCATCTGGTCCATCCACCTGCTCAAGCATGGACCTGCTCATGCCCAGGCCCATAGCTTTTAACTTTCTCCAAGTGAGGAGACTCCACAACCATTCTGGACAACCTGTGCTAGTGCTCCATCATCCTCACAGTGAAAAAGTGTTTCCTGATGTTCAGACAGAACCTCCTGTGTTCTGGTTTGTGCCCATTGCCTCATGTCCTGTGGTGGGGCACAAAAAAGCCTGGATCCATCTTCGTTGCACCCTCTCTTCAGGTGTTACAGGTTTTGATAAGATCCCCTTCAGCCTCCTCTTCTCTAGGCTAAATAGTCCCAGCTCTCTCATCCTTTCCTCGTGGAGTGATGTTCCAGTCCCTTCATCATCTTTGCGGCCTTCCACTGGGCTCTGTCCCCTTTCACAGGTCTCCATGCCTCTTTAGAATTGGGAAGCCAAGAGATGGACACTGCACTCCAGGTGTGGTCTCACCAGGATCACCTCTCTTGACCTGCTGTCAGTGCTTGTAATGCAGCCTAGGATGCTGTTGGCCTTCTTTGCTGCAAGGGCACATTGCTTACACATGTTCAACTTGGTGTCCATGAGGACCCCCAAGTCCTTTCCTGCAAAGTTGCTTTTAAGCTAGCCAGACCCCAACATGTATTATTCATGGCATTATTCCTCCCCATGTGTGGGACCTTGCTCTTCCTTTTGTTGAATTGCATGAGGTTCCTGTCAGCCCGTTTCTCCAGCCTGTCAAGGTTCCTCTGGATAGAAGCATGACCCCCTTTCTCTTATTAGTTTGGCAAGGTTTCTCTTACTAGTTTGGCAAATCTTCCTCCAGATAATTTTCCTAATCTGAGATTTCTTACAAGTAATTTTCCCTGCAGCCCCCTCTCTCATTTTCTGCCTGAAGGAAAGCTGAATGTAGCAAAGGGTGTTCTTGAAACTAGGATTCTCCAGGGACCAATTCATCCTTTGACACCAAGTATATATACATATATATATAATATGTATAGTCATGCAATATGTTAAATGCAGTATAAAGTAATGTTTGAAATAGTTTTTGCATCTAGTGTGAACAAGCCAAACTGTTTTGAAACAGGTATGAATTTAAGAGGATTGGTTCAGCAATCCATTTATTTTTTAAGGTGGGAATGCAGGTATGCAGTTTACTGTTGAGGCTAAAACCTTGACAACTGAGGTCCTGTCTGCCTATAACTCTATTGGACTTTGCACAGGGAGTTTCAAATAAATACAGATACACTTCAGCATTCTTGTTTAGTGTCTCCCCTCTCCATAGTGCCTTAATATCATTACTATTTAATGTAGTGGCACCTAACTGGCAGAGTCAGGTTCTACTCCAATGTGCTAAACAAACATAATAAATGACATGACAGTCCCTGCCACAATACATGGGCTTCACCCTGACAGGGCTAGATCCAGGGAAGGAGAATGCAATGATTTATTCTGACAAGATTCTGAAGGTATTTAAAATGAATGGGAAACCCTAGATTCTGTATGCATGTTCTCCTTAACCGTCTTGAATCAACATGCGGCGGCTTATTTCATATATATTGCTCTACAGAGCCAGACCAACAGAATGGATTTCCATGACAAAGTCGCATGGACAGGTAGATCCACATGCTATGAGGCAGTGTAAACACTTATTCTTGGAGTATTTGACTTCCCTGGTTTTGTACTTCTAGTGACACTTCCTGAAGTTCACAGCTATACTGTCTGCATTGTCCAGTTTCAAAGTCAATGACAAACAGATGTGACCTAGGCATGCCAAACTTTTAGTTGCTTTTGGAAAACCAATACAGGAATTATGGCGGAAGAAACCAAAGGCCATACTGTAATTTGGAAGCAGACAGGCCTTTCCTCATCTGCTGAAAAAATAATCACATTTCAGACTACTATAGACTTTAAGTTATCATTACTGTTTTCTACTATATAGAAGTAACAACAGCAAAACTGATATAAAAATACATTTAATTAATATGCATGTCATTTGCCCTACTTAGAGTTACACCATGCACAAGGATATTCCTTCCGTCGATATGTGTAATCTGAAACCCCAGCCTGATACCAAGACTTATTCTGAATTTTTTAATGTTTTCTTGTTCACATTCTATGTAAGGTAACCAGCTGGTCATGGACAGACTTCACAGTCTAAAATGTGGGACATTATTTGTAACTGACTATAATTGCAAAGCATTGATATTACTATTTGTTAACATTAGGGAAAATATGTGTTTTTGTCTCCGTACTGTTGCATTCAGTAAGTAAATATTAAGTTACAATATTATATGCATTAACATTATATTAGACCAGAAATCTTCAATAAATTTGCCTGCTTTGATACTGAAACAAAGAATTGCTGTTATGAACAAAAATATAGCACCTGCATTTCTCACTGAAAAAAAACATTTTGCATAATGAATTCTCTAGATTCTGCTATTGTTCAGTGAAGTATACTCCCATGCAGAGAACTGCAGGATGGAAATTTTAGTAGGAAACTAAGTTAATTTATGACAACAGTTAAGTAACAAAAGAAAGGGATATGAAAAACATTGTGAAACCATGTCTGAGCACCCTATCTTTCAAAGAAATTTGACTACAAGGCAGTACAGTATTCTGTATTTACTGGGATTCTGGATATGGCAATAGGCACCAGTGTAAAAAAATACTTGTCTTGCCACTTGTCTTACACAGTACAGAGTATGCACACTCATATTCTTAGGGATTTAGATACAGTTCTGTGAAAATGAAGCCAGTTTTTACTCCAGAATTCTTGTGCAAGACACCCTTCTGCAAACGTATGAAACCAACACCACACATTTTAAATTGTTCATCGTAGCTACAATGGGTATTAAACCTTCAGCTTTGTACAGAGCTTAAGTGCCACCAATACTACTGAATGCAAAGTTAAACCTGCTTTCACAGTTGAGAAATGCCTTTAAAATAGCAGTAGTGGAATTTATCCCACCAGATGAATTTCTGTTATATGATTGCAAAATGAATCTATTTTTTTTAAATGGGCCAAGGGAAGGGATAGTCAGTCTGAGATTTACACCTGATTTGTGTTATAGTAATCTTTGAAATTAAGAAGTGTATCCTTGCATTTCATTAAATTCTGGCTAATGAGATAACTGTCTTCCCAAGGAGGGAGTGATGAAGTACTCATGCCATAAAGCATAAATTAATGCTGCAAGGTTAAACACTGGAACTAACTCATGTTTCAACAAAAGCCCCTACCAGCAGTTAAATTAACTGACATAAATACCATAAAATCTGTCTTTATTTTAGTCTCAGATGATGCTTCTTTTTACACCCCTGCTTTCAGTTTGTATAACTCATTTTTGCACATTATTGCATGCATCATTTGCCATTTAAAGAATCAGCTACAACTGAAAAAAGATTTAAGGAATCAAATACTCAGGGAAAAAGAACCTGTGGGTATAAGGAATACCCCTATCATACTGTATTTTGCCAGTACTCTTTAAAGAAAATACCACAATAGACAACCACAGTTCAAAGAAACAGTTAATTATGTTGAGAATAGACTAAAGAAATCTACTTTTTCAGCTTTTTGATAGACATCTTGAAAAAAATGCTAAAGAAAACCTGTGGTGATAATAGGTTTGATATATATTCTGGCAAAAATTATATCACATTAATGAGGTGGCTTAAAGGGCTCATGCATTTTGTAGGAGGCATTTCAATGTATTAGTATAATTAGCAGTGATGAGAAAACTGTTTGGAACTGAATTACCTCTCACGAGTTCATTTGAGCTATATGAAATTACACCATGCAAGAAGGAAAATTATGGAGCCATCCAGAGAGAGTTCATGCCTGATTTGATCATAGCCACTAATTGGATGATCATTTTCGTAAAGCTTTTCAAATGGTTGACAGTTTCTGCCTCTCATTTTTTTAATGGACTAGCTCTTTATTTCTTGCACTAAGCAACCAAACATACATTTGTTCAAGATTTTGGTGTTTCTACAGGGACCTACAGGTGTAATTGTCACAATCTAAGCAACCTTTGTCCCCTAATTAGCTGCTTTTTGGGGACCCCTGATGAGAGTTGCTGTTCTTGTTAACAATCTTAGAGAATACCTGATGAGTAAGACTCTCCAAAGTCTGATGCATGTCAGCAGACACCATATGACAGCAATTTAATGAAGTTAAAAACTGACCTGATTCTGATGGCTGGAGTAGAATCTGTGTTGTATAGCATTTGATTTCTGTTAGTCTTTCTTTTTTTTTTTTTTTTTTTAACATGAATTGGGTGTTCTGGTGAAGGATAACAGAAAGGTGAAGGATACAGGAAGGAAAGCTTATTAATGGAAATACTTTATGAGCTCTTTTTCTGTCCTTCCTAATATCCAGTAACACTGAGCAAATTGAAATGGTGGTAACCTTCTTCATATATTTTAAATGAGTTTCCTAATATATAAAATACTTGATTTGGAAATTGTTAAGCATTTATCTCAGATCTGTTTTACTGTTCTGTTACTAATACTCTTAACATTTTTTTCTTTCCTTTTTTTTTCTTTATTATTATCCTTTCCCTTTATTTAACATAAACATTTTGCAGTAAGATTTAGACTGTGTCACCCCAAGTGTAAATCTTTACTTAAAACCAGCACTTTTCACAAATAATGTATGTAAGATGCAAAGCCACGAAGGAAAACAGAAAAAAAATGGCTTTCCAGTGTCTTTAAAAAAAAAAAAAAAAAAAATTAAACTGAAGTATACTTTACCCCAAAGATATCAATGATAGGTTATAATTCAATGTAAATAACACTACTGAAATCAAAAAGTTCATGTATAGTTTTTGTGCAGGCTATTCTTGGAAATTTTTGTAGCCTCTTATAGGAACAGAGAGTCTTTCTGATATTCTCTGTTTACCAAAGATTTTCATAAGCCTTCTAGCAGTCACTTATGGAGAGAATACTAGCACTTACTGAGAAGTTACTGGTAGATTCTTAGAGATTTAAGCAAAAATGCTTTTTTCACATAGAGTATTTAATTTTAATGTAGCTCTCATTTTATACAGTCTTTGCAGGAATATGTACTAAATGTTATTTAATACTATTTAAACTTTACCACATTCATTGAATTTTCCTGCAGTGAAGTGACATCTTTGCAAAAAGTCTGAATTCTCAAAGAAACCTCTAGAAAAATGGTAGTTCATAAATGCCTTTTAATTGAGTCAAGGTTTGAAACATCTTCTTTACAAGAACTCTTAGTAAGAGTCTGCATCCTGTGTTACAGACTGCGGATCATACAGAAGTTAAGAAGAAATTTACCACTGAATTCAATACAGGAAGAACATATGTATTCATAAATATGTTTGAAGAATACATATATGCTAGTTCTCTAACAGTAAATAGAACTGTTGGTAGTTCAAATGCTTCGTTCATGTCTTTTCTTCCTCTAATCCAGCACACAATAGTTCTAGAAATGTGCTCCACAGCCATTAATGTGGCTTTGGCCACTCTAATGTTGGATGTCACATTGAAGACAAATGCTGCATGCCCTTTTACATCTTGTAGTAATTAATACTGTGAGTGTACAAAAGTTAGAAATAAGTAAAAGTACTGTTAGGTCATTGAGGTTAAATACAGTGTAGAGCCCCTGTTTCCAAATTCAAATCATACTCTTAAAGGACACATGTCAATGGTAATAATATTATAAGAATATTCATTTAAGTAACTTTCTAGATGGTGTTATCAATGTAAAGTATAATTATTGTCAATGATAAAAGATTTTTTTAAACTGCAACCTCATAGTAGGGTTGGCAATTTTAATCCATTATGTAACAGTTAATCAAATAATAATAATATCATGGAGTCTTACAGAACTTTGGCAACATTATACAATTGCTCCAAAAAGCCATTTAGAGATTATTTCCACTTCACAGCCTACCCTCCCATAGACATTCATATCTCTGCTTCACTGCAGTTGTAGGTTTGGTTCATTTTTCAGATGCAAGAATAATTTGTTGGTTGTTTTGTTTTGTGGATATTTTTTTTTTAAACTGAAACTGGTTGTTTTGCTGAGAAAACTTTCAGCTACCTGAGGGTACAGAACAGTTTTGTTTTGAAGGTAATATAGGAAAGAAAAAATCAGTTGAATCAAATAGAATATTGAAGCATTTCTAATGGGAGAGATTTTTATGTTAAGCAAAGCAAACAAAAGCTGTATGGGAGACCTTTATTATAATAAGAAACAAAAGCTGGTAGATCTTCAGTTTGATCATAGCTGTATTGGTGTGAACTCAGTTCTGTATATTACTTCAGATAGTTCTGATTGGAGTATACAAATTCTGCAAGGAGACTCTTACTCACCAACCTCTTGCGTCAAGTTCTCTTTATTCATAAGCATTTTGGGTAAGAGTTGTCATTGTTTTATATTTGTAACCCTGGCTTTTTATTCTTATAGAGAAAACATACCATAATTATAATGAAGATAATAATTAGAATAGCAATGAGAGTGAGGATTACAAAAGCAGCAGGCTCACCATTATGTTAACTTTCTTTCTGAGAAGTGACTTGATATATCAAAGTGTAAAATGCACACAGAAATCAAAGTTAGGAATAGTTTGTTCATTTCTGAATAACACTTCAAGTTCATCCCAACATTCACACTGTGAAGATGGTGTCATTGTACCAGGTATGGGTTTAACCTAACTTTTGTGATCTTTTGTGGGGATAAAATGAAATTGGTAGACAAGTGGGACAGAGGACTCAGATATAAATGATATCACTATACTTCTAAAATACAGATTCAAAAAGAGCAGAAACATGGACATGAAGAAGACATATTGTTTGGAAGATTTAGCACATCGTTTATGTAGAGTACACATTGCCTGAACCATTTTCATCTATGAGAATTAATGTGAATTCCCTTGAAAGGTTAAAAATCAACACATGCACATTTGTTGGAAGATACATCAACAAATCAGAGATGGGCAATACACTCCCTGTAATCTATTAATACCAGGCTTTGGAGCACTCTAGTTTATGTGAAATACTGGAATGAGAGTATGGCCACTGCAAAGACATAAAGTACACAATCCTTTGTCCAGGACAACCCTGTGTCAGAGCAGCCATATAGCCACTGCAACTCCTGTGCCACTTTTACAATAATAGAAAGCTTCCCAGTATCAGGTATATTGATATATATTGGACTTCTGGCTAGCAATAAAATCTATACTCTAATATTTAAGTCAAATTCTAAAATTTATTGCTCAAAATTTGTCATCCAAAGATTATGAATACAGAGATCTTCTTAATAATATTTGTGAACAGCTCTAACTTTTATCAGTTACTTATTCTTCATAGTAATGAATTTCCCTGTTTCACAATTTTTACCAGAAATGCAACTTGTGTCATTGTTATCATCACAACTCTAAGGACTGTAGAAATTAATAGGAATGAGATGGTAAATGGCCCTCAGAACCAATCCATCAGACTTCAAGTAAATTTATTTATGGGAGATCTTTAAATAAACCAGAGAAAATAGTATCTTGCTCCCTGGGAATATCTTTCTTTTACTGAGAAAATTATTTGCCTTTTTTTTTAATCATCATATTTAATGGGGGTTGGAGGCTAGAAACAGATTCCTTGAAGTCAGCAGTAACTCAAAGAAATATTCCTGAGAAAAATTTCTAGCAATTCCCTGAGCAGCCTGACCCAGGATATTAGCCCTGAAGGCTTTTGAACAACCACCAGTCTCACCACTAGTGGAGACAGCTACACTTCCAGATGTTGGTGTTGGAAAAAATGTATTCCCAAGACAAACAGCTTCCTAAAATCACCTAAGTCTTCTGTGAATTGATAAGGATATTGAAACAAAGAAAACAAAGAAGAATATTACTTAATATGGAATAATACAAACAAAACAAAACAAAAAATCTGGCATTCATACAGCTTTCTCTCAATGACAACATTCAATTCAATAAAAGAAATGCAAATAATCTCTCAAATTTGCAAAGAATGTCAGCTTGCAGGTATTAAAACATGAGCTTACAAATTAGGCCATCTCAAAGATGTTTTTCTATGCTTTGCAGGTACTTTTTGCAACTTAAAAAGCTGCATTTGAAAACTCTAAATTACAGAATAAACTTTACTGAGTTAATGAAGATATTTTGCTAAAGGAATACATTCCTTTATGTTGCATACATAACCCCCCTTTGGGGGTTAAAAACATTACATTTTAAAACCTTATGGAAGGGAAGAGGTGAGCAAAATGGGTATGTTAATTTTCCAGTCAGGAAATTTATGCGATAGATACTACCAGTTCCCAGGCACTGGTCACCTCTATAGACCAGTTATTTGACTGTTTTTTCTAAATAACCAGCAAGTGTATTCATTTTGTTCATTTTTAAATATTGGAAATGGCCTATCAATACTTTTTCCAATGATCCTACCACTGAAGACATCATATTATCAAGTCTAATATCTTCCTCACTGAAATGTGTATTACATTTAGCATACTAATTATTGGAAAAGAAATTGTGCATTGCATTATTTTTAGCCCAGCTGGTGAAATCTCAAAAATTTGTGAAATCTAATTCTCACAGCACACAAAGTCAAAATTGATAAAAGACAACATTTATCCCCATTAATAGCTCCAGTGACTTTAATGGAATTACAGCAAGAAGAAATTTGGCCTGGTCTCACCATGACAGACTGTTCACGTGTGATACAGAGCTCTGGGTCTCTGCCACAGCTCTTTTTTTCTTTTTTCTTTTTCCTTTTTTTTTTTTTTACTTTTCTTTCTTTTTCTTTTTCTTTTTTCTTTTTCTTTTATTTTTCTTTTTTTTTCTTTTTCTTTTTATCTTTCTCTTTCTTTTTCTTTTTATCTTTCCCTTTCTTTTTCTTTTTCTTTTTCTTTTTCTTTTTCTTTTTCTTTTTCTTTTTCTTTTTCTTTCTTTCTTTTTCTTTTTCTTTCTTTTTCTTTCTTTTTCTTTTTCCTTTTCTTTTTCTTTCTTTCTTTTTCTTTTTCTTTTTCCTTTTCTTTTTCTTTTCCTTTTTCTGAAAATGAGGGAACAAGAAGGATATACTCATGCTCAGGTATCTTTTTACATGTTAATTAGAATTTTTATCCAAAAAAAAAAGTAACTCTATGATTTCCTGCAGAATACCAAATTACAGTGGTCTGAGTGTTAGTATTCATGGCACCTGCAAACATGTTTACAGAAGTTTAATCCACATTAAGAAACCTCATCCATGGTCTTCTGAATACAGGTTTTAATTTATCCTGCTCATAATATTTCAGAGCTGTTTCTAAAGAAAATCTCAAAATTCCTTTATATAATAGAAATGAAGAGAATTTTGTCTCTTATGCAGACCATGTATAATGGGTGTTCTCAGAGTCATATTTTAGATATTCTACAGCTGTTACTGATTTATGGGTTAAACTTCTTTGTTTACCCCATCTCACTCTTTTTATGCTAACACAAATGCAAAACTATTGATCAATGACCATAAAATATTGATCATGTGTTTGTTTTCAAATCTTCTCTAGCTCTAAATGTTGATCTAATATTAAGTAATGCCAGAATCTAGTGAAGAGAAAAAAATTGTAAAAATTGCACACTTCTAAACCTCCATGCTAAATTCTTTAGATATTACTAAATTATTATTATACTATTACTGAGTAATAGCCATTCTTACATAAGCCCAGATTCAAAGATTACGGAAATCAATTGTATTTCTGTTGATTTCCATGTGCTTTAGAAAAAAACCTTTTTCATATGGTTTGTAGTAGAAACTAGTTTCATAAGCTAAATGCTACAGGATTCATTCAAGCAAAAATTAGTCTTTTTGCAAACATGTATTAGATATAGTCAAGAATCAACTCTTTCCTATTCCAACTATATATTAAAAACCCTATTCAATTTAAAACCACAGTGAAAATAATTAAATGTAACACACACTACAGTTTCTCTGCAAAGATATAAACTCCTCTCTGTGACTTAATATCCTTGTAGATGTGTAATTGTACTGTGCATCAGTTCATACTTTAGCTGATGTTTATAAATGTGTCTCACTGTCCTTTGCTCACCATTTAAAACCACATCTGTGCTATGGGTTGTTTGTTTTAAAATGTGAATTATAGTGTGCTGTCACTGAGTCCCCATTTTATGTAAATTTACTTATAATCTTTAATATATTAATTGTATAGTGTTATATTACAACATTTTTATGTTTTTGGCTCTTGACTAATACCATGTATTCCCAAAGTATCGTCTGATAAGATAAATCTCTGAAAGCTCCAAAATAAAAAGGTCTAGTGCCAAAACAATAGAAAATAACTGCATCCCATTGCCAAGTTGATTTTAGATCTGTTCTTCCTTTTGATAAAATGTTGTTGGGCACAATATCAACAAAATGATGTGATTGCGCATGAAAATCAGGTTGCATTTAATCTTTAAACAATGTTGCACTCGTTGCTCTGTCAATTCAAAGGCTCATCATGGTCTCACCGAAGAAAACAGATAGTGGCATTTCCATTAATGATTACAAATGCAAAGTCTGACAGTGCATTGTTACATGCAGTTTGTGATAGAGTTACTCTGTGTTTAACTTCTATGTGCTTTCCTGCTTATCACAGTGGGTTGGTAATATTAGTGCTCTTTTAAAAATAATAATAATAATATTTTACAATGTCTGTGTTGCTTAGAATGATTTATAGAAACAATGCTGGGAATTATGTAAACAATTTTAAGGTTTTGGCAAACAAGGTTGTTTTCAATTTGTGCTCACACTAAAGTGATATGTCATTCAAAGTCTCTGATGTGGTCTGTACTATATGAAGGGTCTCCCTGCTTTTCTTCCCAGATTTATCTCCAAAGAAATGTGTACAGTACACATTGCCAAGACAGGCTCCAGGTTTCACTTCAGGCATTTGACCAGTTACCACTTTCTAGCAGAGAAACTTCCACTCAACATTACTTCCACTGGGCCCCTCACCACAAGAAATATGGTGAGAGAACTGGGGCTGTTTAGTCTGGAGAAGAGGAGGCTGAGGGGAGACTTTGCTCTCTACAGCTACTTGAAAAGAGGATGCAGCAAGGATGGTGTTGGTCTCTTTTCTTAGGTGATAAGTGATAGGAAGCAAGGCAATGACCTCAAGTTGTACCAGCAGAGGTTTAGATTGGGTATCAGCAAGAATTTCTTCACAGAAGTTGTGGTTAGGCATTGGAAATGGCTGCCCAGGGATGTGGTGGAGTCCCCATCCCTGGATTTATTTAAGAGAGGTGTGGATGTAGAGCTTAAGAACATGGTTTAGCAGTGGTTAGGTGGATGGTTGGACTTGATGATCCCAGGTCTTCTCCAGCCTAAATGATTCCACAGTTCTATGATTACTTGACAAAGCAGATCTACATATCTACAATCTACAATCTACAGATCTATGATCATTATTCATTTTTAGTCGTGCAGGCAAACATGTGCCTTCCAATTTTTGTTTCATTTTTCTCCAGGAGTATGTCTATGAATTTTAATCACATTTCTTCTTGGCTGTTGTTTTACATACTTGTTTCACTTGATTTATTCCATGAGGTTTTTGAATACCTGCCTAGCTGATTTTTGTACTTTTGCAAGTTTTGGTCAGTATTTAAAATAATCTTTCAAGATTTGCACTGAACAGCAATATCCTCCAATATAAAATTTCCCATGTTAGCCTTCCCTTAACTCATTTCCATGGCCTTTTCTGTCACCTTTCACCACAAAGGAAAGCAGGTCTCCTTCACAGTACAGCAGTGCATCCCGAGAAAACAATTTCTTCACAAGACCATTTGCAAACCCATCTTCTACCCTTTTCTTATGCTCTCTTTATTGAACTATTTTTCTCAATGACTACATTTCAAAGAACTCTCCCGCAAATTGGAGGATTTTCCATTCATTCTCTAAACAGATTACTAGTAGTTGTTTACATGAAATAATCATATACATACATATATACATATATAAAAACAATTTTAAATCTTAAAAACTTATTCCTTTATTTACTAATGTTTATCCAATATTTTTTCCTGTTTCATAGTGAAATAAAGACCTTTAACAAAATTAAATAAATAAATAAATAAATAAGTGTACTTATGAATGGAGTTTCAGTATCACAGGAAAGAATTTCCTCTTCTTTTCCACAGCAATAGTAGCAAGACTTTTTCACTCTCTTCAGTTGGAAAAGACACCATTACCTAATGAGAGGGCACTTACAAGAATTCTACATTCCTACTGCTAACTTAAATCTGCCAAGACTGGCTTGCTTCTTTGCTATAATTTCACTGCCAGAATCCTCCTGACTTTCTTTCCAATTCTTCTTGAATCTATGGTGAGAACAAATGCAGAAAAAGCAGCATAAGGAAGATGCTTCAGCCTTGCTAAGATTTGGCTTAATCATTGTAAGTTTTCTTTTCTTTTTTTTCTTTTTTTTTTCTTTTTTTTTTCTTTTTTTTTTTTTCATTCACCCTCCTGCTCCTTCTCCCCAAAAGTACAAGTTTGGGTTTTTGAATCTCTGTCTATGTTTAAAAATAGTTCAGGTCAGCTTTAAGATCCTCATAACAATCATAAGAATTAGAAACTTTCTTTGTGCTCCTTGAACTGAAAATCAACTTTGCTAGTCTTCTGGCCACCCTTCAAACATAAATGATACTCACCACACTACAAATAGTTTTGCAGAAGAGAATGAAAATTGAGCCTTACTGGAGCTCAGCTGCAGTGAAAGTAGAGACTGCCATTTTAGCAGAACTCTGATGTTTTACCATGATAGTATTTAACATCTGCATGTTAGCAGTGCTGAAAATACAGAGTCCACCTTTCGTCCAATAGAATTGGATCACATGAAGTGTTGCTGTCAAAGACATACTGCATTTTTAGACTCGAACAATTTCATATAACCATGACCCTCTGTAATGTTACATAAATAGAATGATATAATAGTAAAATTAAATTGCAGGCACTTTTAAAAAGGAAATATGCTCCCAATATTAAATGTCTGTTAATTTTTCGTTTCAGACAAAGTATTTTTAACCAGTAGAAATACAAGTGGAAGTCATGGGAGTAGAACAGAAGCAGAGTCCCCAGAGACATCTAAATGACAGGAAGATAAAATATTACTCGAACTGGATATTCTCAGTTCACTTGGAAGATGAGAGCCACATATTCAACCTATGTAAATAAGCATGGTTCAGATTAAGTCAATGACACTACCACCATTTACACCATCTACAGTTCTAGCCCAAGATATGTTCCCCAATTTGTTTATCATATACAGATAAAACCTCCTAATGTGCATTTGTAACAGGAGGTAAAAATCAATAGACACTGTGACACTAACTACACACAAACACTGATAATACAATATATATCTTTTTTTTTTTTTTTTTTTTTTTTTTTTTTTTCTGCCTGGAAGCACTTAAGAGAAAAGGAAAGCACTTAAGAATATTAATCATTTGTGGACCATTTCATTACACTACAAATGTTATGGTGAAGTGACGTGTGAGCAGCTTGAAACTATTGCATATTATACAATGATTTACCATAACTATGCTCATATTCTATTTCATTACTCTCTGCTTACATAAGCATGCATTTTTAAAAGGTTTACAGTGTTTGATTTGTATTTAAAAGAAAAATCAAAACAAAGCATATGTCTCATTGTATTTTCATGTCAACAGTACTATCACAGCAGAAAGATTTGTGCCCAGTGTTTACTGGATAGTGTCACACGCTACTTTAACTTACAACATCATGTGCATTTAGCTGCCAGAATCAGTCCTTTTTATCTAGGTGCCATTGTCCCAGAAGTAAAACAGCTTCAGCTATGTCAGTCATTCTGTGCCTGCCTATGGTTGCTTGTCCATGATGTCCAGGCAGTTTGGTCACAGCCACCTCTTTGACTTGACTGCTGGACCTCAGCAAACTCCACACAAATTCCACTTAGACAAGATTTCTGAGTCAGATAAGAAAGGTACAAGTGTAACATGAGGTCCTTATTTGTAATAGAAGCAACACTGGAGTTTGCTGTGCCAGACAATAAAAATACTATTTTCCCTGGAGAAAATGCTAGCTTTAGACAAAGGTAACTCATGCACTCGTTTCTACAAATCCAGTTCATCAAGTATCTTTTTTCTGCACTGCTCTCCAACTTATCCCTGCCTAATGCTGATTCTCCGTGCACACTGTCAGACAGACATGCCTTGGTGAGGAAATGACTCTACACACTGAACAGGGAATTGGAAATATTCCCTCTTTGCTTGTCATTCTCTTCAGTCTGCCGGGCCCTGTGTGCTCTTGGATTTTAATTCAGTAATTAAGGAACAGTAGTTGGAAAGATGTATGGAAGTAGTCCATTCAGAGGTTTTACCAAAAAACTAAAGAGGCTGCACACATTAACTCAATTACTGAATATCTCTGTTTGTCCTTTTGCACACCTAGATTCAGTATCAATACAGCTACATTGCCCTCTTGTTCAAACCTGCCTTAATTTGTCAGGCATAATATGAAATGCGAGAGTGCTACATTACTACAGTACACAATTATTATTTTTTTTTTTTTTTAAGAATTGTGTTGAATAGAATACTGTGCATACAGGGGTGTAAGATACAGCAGAAAAATGTGCCATGCAAAAGAACTTGGGTAAGAAGGAAATCAGTGCTGTGGCATAATATTACATACAGATCAGGGATGGGATGATTTGTGTTCATTCTTCTATTCAGCTCTTCAGTTTCAGCATCTGGAAATCTTAAAGGTGATGGATGAAGTCCTGCTATTCAGGTTTGTTGTCAAGGCTGAATGGAAAAGTAGACTTTAAAAATGTGGTTCTCTATCTAAACTGATACCGAGAAGCTAACTAATTTGGCTTACAGTTTAATTCTTAAGAATTGAAATCTCTGTCTGTGTCTGACCTTTGGTATTTAAAATAAACATACCCCATGTGGTATTCCACCACTGCTCTTAACAGAGGGGTAAAAATCAGTGTCCAAAGTGTAAAGAACTGAAATTAAAAAGCTTACTGGAAAAGTGGTAGTACATTGCACAATGCCATATATTTAAACATAAAATAATTTTCATTTCAGTTCAGTTACACAGGTTTATAGTCCAAGAGAACACAGAACACACAGAAAGTGAGCAAAACACTTATTTTCTCTATCTGAAGGTCAAGTTAAAATAACCTGACTCTCATTTTGTTTTTAAGAATCTCCTTACCACTTCCCAAGCAAACAAAAAATATTGTACATTTGTGATTTTTTTATTGCTAACATCTTATTTACTTTCCAATATCATAAACATGAGCAGCTCCTTGAATGAGTGCTCTCTAAGATTCCATTTTATTACAGTTCATTTCACAGTATTTTTTTAAAACAGTGGTGATATAGTTTCAACATCTGCTATTTTTCCTGATCTCTTGAAGATGATGTTGAATGAACAGGGTGCATGACAACAGAAAGCCAAGGTGCAAGGCTTAGATTGAGCTAATACAGCAACAATACTATAATCAGTCAAGTACTAACAGCAAGACACACTTGTATTGAAACCTAGAAAGAGCTGAAAGTAAAAGGAAATCCCACAACAATACATAGGTCTGATAATAGTAAAGAATGTTTTAATGAAAGAATAAACATCCAACATGCATTCACATTTCATGTTAAGTGCTCTTGCCTCCTAAAAGTCAAGAGCCCTTCACATGAAAGTAACATGTTTCTAACTCTTTCAGAGATGATCGACTGAAGGAGCCTTATTAATAGCTATACAGGGCTGTTGCATTGTCCTTCTGAGTCATCTATCCACTTGAATTATTCTCAATTGACATATAAGTCTGCATTTCCCTGCTGCTGCATTAACCAGCCTGAACACAATGGGTTGAATCCTCAGCTGGGGAGAAGCTTCAGAAGCCAGTGTACACCAGCAAAAGAACTGGACCATAGCATTCAAAAGGTAGCATTTGGTTAGCTTTAGCTATAGTTATTTAAATACAATTCACTTTTCTGGTATAAATTTTAATGCTTTCTGCTGTTCCCTCTCAATGCTGAGAACACTTTCACACAAGTGTGAAATAAATGGCACAGAAGGACCACCTGAAGTAATAAACATGATACATTTTACCTGGAACAGAAGGTACCCCATAGAGAATTTGTCAGAAATGCATTAACAGTGAGATGATAAGAAACAGCTTCACAGAAACTGATCATAAAAGGGGTAAACAGTTAGCAGCCCCTTTCAACCCTCTGCTCTTTATATTCCCCAAGACAACTTCTCACTGGTAAGTATGCCATTTTAACAGAAAAGAATCTGGAGTCACTATGTTATATGCAGGTGACAGTTAAGTACATTTATACCCATTAATTCTGGCTTTTTGGTACTTTCTTGTCATGACTGGTTTTCAGTTCATTTTTTCTCTTCTGGTGAATTTTAAGTGTCATGAATAGAAGGTCAGATGTTCATCTATTAGACCTCAGTTTACTGCAACTTCAACCAAACAACACCAATTTATTCTACTCAAAAGGAAGAGATACCAGACAGGCAATATAGGTGTAAATAATCTAGATATGAAGTGGCTAGCACTTTCAGTTGTAAGGACATATAAAGTGGTAGAAATTAAAAAACAACAACAAAAAAAAGTCATCGTTTTTCTTTCTCCACTTGCATTAATAAGGAATATTATGACAATCAATCAAAGTCACTGAAAATACTAAAGAAGTTTTCCCACACAGTGGAACATTGCAGGGAGGGTAGGTAGGAAAGCTGAAAAAGAGGCCAAAAGAAGGTCTTCTCAGGAGAAATATGATAATCTGTGCACATCCAGCACCTGGCTTCAGCATCCTAAGCCCAGAGGCAATAATGTAGGGCACAAGCATCCACAATTCTTGGTTACAATGAGCAGAAGGGAGAAGAGAAAGCTACACAGCAGTTGTAAACTCCAAGATCAATAGCTGTCCATAACTTCCCCTCTTCCCTGAACATTTCCTAAAATATTTTGAGCTTTCAATGAAAATAAAATCAAACAAATACAGACTTCTAAAATATCTTTTTTTTTTTTTTTTTTTTTTTTTTTTTCAGAATTCAGCTTTTCCTCTTCCAGTTTTTTTTGTGGCTTTTTTTTTCTTTTTTTTTTTTTTTGAGGAAATCAAATGTGTTTAGGAAAAACAGAACAAAAATCCCTTTCAAAAAATTAATAGAAGGCTTTAACAGCACTAATAATAAACTTTAATACTCCAATAACATACTGCTTTTTCCACTAGGTTCTTACCATATCAGATGAACAGATGAAAGGGCCAAGTCAGTAAGTTTCAGTAAGAGAAAGTCCATTTCTCTTTGGAAACACTTCATTTTCTTGCCTAAAGAATATTATCTTAAATGAGATGCATTGTTGTGAATGGCAACAAACTGATGCCTACAACAGATTATTTTCCATTCTTTCTCCAAGCTTTTACAGCTTTTGCCTACAGCACAGATCTATGGGAAAGGTTTCCCTTCACTACCAAGATTGCTGCAACATTATTAAATGCATCTTACTAAAACCTAGGTTCTCATAGCTCTTGACACTATAACCATAGTATAGCTCAGAGCAAGGTTACTATTAACAGCCAGAGAATATTGTAAATGCAGTAGTGTTTTTCACTCTTGCTGTTGATAATGGTAGAACAATAGCAAGACTATTTTTTTTTCACTGAAAGCTAGAGTACCTAACAATAATACCTAACAACAGCTGATTCAATGCCTTTTTCAAGTCTTAGCCTTACTGGCATTGCAATTGTCTTTAAAACAAGTCTTCTATTTATGGGTACAATGTAATGTTTGCTAGAAATATCAGGTGCCTGGACTATGTTTTGATTTAGTCCAGCATTCTGTTCCAGTTCATGAGGGCTTCTAAGTGCTTCAGGAAATGTGTAAAAAACCCTGTGACAGAAAGCTATAGAAGAATTTGCAAGCAAGGAAGATTCTCCCTAATCTAGTGAAAGTGGAACATATTCTGAGATATGCAGGTCTTTTTATTTCTCCAAAATATATCAACTTTCTTTTCTTATCCTTTTATATCCTCTCATTTTTAAATAATTTCAAATTACATAATTTCAAATAACTATTTCTAGGTAGTAAGTTAATCTAAATAAATTTTAAACAAACATAAATCTCAAACACTGGAAGGTAACAAGTGCTTTTACTATAACTCCTTTCTTTGGTGGAAAAGCGGAGAAGACATTCAGTTATATCCCTTTTTTTATCTGTAAATATATGGTATTATTATGTTTGTAATATTTATATTTCAATATTTATTTTATATCTTTTCAAAAAGTTTTAAGATGTTTTGAAAATCCACAGGCATATTCTAGAATTGACCAAAAAAAATAGTCAACAAAAAAAGAAGGAATGAATATCCCCACAGTTCCATATTACTAAATTTACAAAACAATCACACAGAAGAAATAAAATGAAACAAAGTTAAGATAAACTACAGAAATTTATTTTCAATAATTGTGTCATTTTTACCTCAAAATGAAAAATACATATATATTTTGGTAAGACTTTTCTGTCTGTAACTGCAATGCACGTATTTTGTAGTGTATTTTTATTTTCAAGGGAAAATAGCTTTTATAATTGCAGGTGCATGAAGATGAAAATATGGCCCAAATTGCATGTGAATTCTTGAGATTAGTGCATCATTTCATGGACTGTTGAACTTGTATTTCGAATATATATGTTTTGTAGCAAAGACAGAGCACCTCCATGTTATATTCTAAATATTCAAAGTGTTTGCACAGATAGTGATCTTTCCAGCTTCTGTTAAATACAATCACAGAGTCACAGAGCTGAAAGTATAAAATGGATCTTTCATTACTGTTTTCTACCAGAAGTTCTTGGTGCCAGTCATTCTACAGTATTGCACTTACTTCCATGGAAATAATTTTCCATGCAAGAAAGCACATGTCCTACTCAAACGCTTCCCGCGAATTTTCTTGTTTCACAGATAACAATTAGGTACCTAACTCCCTTTTATTTCATTGACCAGACTTATTGAAAAAATTGGGTGAATCTTAGAAAAATCTTCAAGCCCTAATATGATTATCTGTTCATTGTGATTGAATTCAAATGCAGGAGAAGGAAGAAAATAAAGGTGTTTTTCAACTAATCTGGACAAACATAGTAAATGCTGTTGAAGAGAAAATAGTCTGTAGCTTTTGCATGCTTCTATTGGCCCCAGAAAAGACTAATCTTATACCAAAATATTTATATTAGTGTAACAACTTGTTGGGAAATATTTTTTTATTTCTAAGGAAAGAATGAATGGCTTTGTTTCTCTTAAATATATGTTTCACTGTACACTAGCTAAAGGACAATTTTTGAAGGCCATAAAAAAGAGGTGCAGAACATCTGCATGGGAACCTGGTCTCTCTCTCTCTCTCTCTCTCATGTTTTTTGTTTGTTTTTTTTTTCCTAATTTGCATTATGTGCAGTGGAAATATAGTACAGTGGAAGGTTTCCTTCTGGGAAAATGAGCAAAGAGTCTGTAAGTTTCTATATCCAAAGGCTATTTTAAGAAGGTTGTCGTGAATGGGTGCATTCTAAGACCATCTGAGAATAACCTCAGCATGAATTAAACATGAGAAGTAGTTGTTTAAAGTTTTGCTGGTATTGCAACAGAATGTGAATGATTGCTGAGTAAAGTATAAAAGGACAACAGATTATTAAACACAAGCAGTCTGGCTAGACCCCAGAAAAAAATACTAAACCTTATGAACAATACAGGCAGATGGTAGTGGCTGGAAAGCACTTTCTAATCAGTGATACGATGTTTATAATACTACTATTTATATTTAATGCAACGCAGAACTTATAATGCTTTGGCTCTGTTGTGTTTCCTTCTCTTCATCTGATTCCCTTTCTTTTACTGTTCTGTACGTATAAGTAGCTGGTTAAAAAAAAAAAAAAAAAAAAAAAAAAAAAAAAAAACTAATCTTCAAAGAACATATAATTGACTACACAGGTAAGAATAAGACTATCTTACAACTTCAAAATGATCTTACCTGTGATTAGATCTTTCAAAATATTAAGAAACTCTCAGTATGTTGGGATTTTTTTTGTTGTTGTTACATCTGAAAACAGACAGACATTCATAGCTGGATATGAAGCAGAGGTACTCTTATACGTATTTGAATGGCGTCAGTGATATGAGATGTAAAAACTCACTACAAAAAGAACTTACAGGCAACAAAAGAAATAAAAACATGTATGTTTCTGTTGCTATTAAACTAATAACAGTAATAATGTTTAGAAGTATTAAAAGAGGATGAAGTGGAAAAGTATTTGCATATTAGTTCCATGACTAGAAGAAATAATAACACATGTTGTTATACATGTACACTCTTTCTCATAGGTATTACAAATTCATCACAAATACTCAAATACCCAACATGCTCTCACCAGTGTATTAGTTGCTCTTAATTTCTTATTGTATCTTGAGAGAGTTTATTCTAATTTTTATAAAAGAATTCTAACGTTAAAATTTAATGATTTTTTTCTAAAAGAAAATGCAAGTGCATCCCAGAAATTTGCATGCGCAAATACTACCCAAACTGGGTCAGAACACGTCAACTCCTTAAAGGTCTTCTACTGCATAGGAACACCAAGAGACATATCATAATCTTCTCCAGACCCAAAGTATGGAGGCAGAATATGAAATATCCCACTGGTGACAAGCAGCAAGGGGAACACCTTGACATCTGGCTCTAGATGCTTCCCCAGGTAGGAGAGCTGGGACTAGACAGAACATGTGACACAAGGAGCAGAAAGGAAAAAAAAGTCATCTGGATTTCTTCACATTAATGCAGATCTTGTGTTGTGGCTGGATAGGTGAGCAGGGAACAGGTATTAAGCCCAGTGTTTCCTTCTGCCTGCAACAATATCAGTAGCAAATAAAAATAAGCCCAACAGAAACTGGAAAAAAATAAAAATAAAAAAAAGGATGTGATACTCAGGAGAGTAAAAAATAAGGAAATTACTCTCCTCCCTTACCATCCCAGTCTCTAAATTTTGGTGATGAGGCTCTGCTCTGCCTTAATGCATTTTTGCAGGGCACCACAACTATTTGCCAAGTTGTAAACACACTAAACTGAATACTGTTATCCATTTCTACAGTAAGCTATGTCAAAATAGTGACAGCACTGAATTTATAACTCATTCTTATAGAGCGTCTGATCTTTATAAGCAAGGCTTAGATGAATTCAAATTCTCTATATTTAACAATCTAAAAGATTTTGTTATGTGTAATGTGCCATATAGTATGAATCACAGATTAAATTACAGATGCATGTGGCATACAGTTTAGACTAGTCACTGCAACAATAAGTCTATGCTCACTTTTTATGATCAATCAAAATGAATCACCAATCCACTAGATTTCAACTTCTAGCATATAGTAATATTGTAATTAAAGTAGGCTAATTAACATTTTATCCTCATAGTAAGAATGCTTTTGCTCTGTTTATGTGAGATTATATATACATCTGTAGAACATCTGCAAGATCTCTTTTAAAATTTAATCTTTGTTTAAGGATATTTTCAGTAAGAACTATCAAATTGCTTTATAAGGAATTATTTAACAATTAAAAAAAAAATCTTTTGAGGAACAAAGAAAAATTACACTCTTAACTAACTCATGCGTCCTGCTCCAAGAAAGATAATTGTTTGCAAACCACATATTTGATATCTAAATCTTGTTCGGTGGCTTTCATTCATGATTGTAGATTGATACAGTCCTCTCTGAAAAATATATTTATCTTTTGCAACACTCATCAAACACTAAATACCTAACTAGGTTGCAAGAAGAATCTTTAATTCCATCATTTTGCTCTGGTAATTGCTTTTGCTTCCTTATGTTTAACCAGAGCAAATGAACTATAATTTTAAATTTCTCTTGACATTTGCTATCTGACAGTGTGTAAAACATGGACAAGGTGGTGAATGCTGAAAAAGGTAACTATAACAAGAAGATATTAAACTACAAGAGTATGTTTTAAAAGGCTGATGCAAATTCAGAAAACACAGTTAGGATTTATCCCTGAATCAGTTTCTCAGTAAAGAGGTGCCATATTTTCTATTTGGATATTTGAGTAGTAACAAAAAAGTCATTTTCAAATAAAGTGGAAATTTCAATATGATTAGAAAAAAAAAAAGAATGTGTTTACTCCATCTCTTGCTGTTAGCAGATTCGCACACTGTGAACAAGTAAAAATTCTTCAAATCAAGAAGCACATACCTCTTGTCTCTGCAGAACACTGTGCATGTTAAAATACCCATTGCTGATATAACACATATCCTAAGCATTTTGTTCTGATTGACTTTTTTGCCTTTAATTTCAGAGGACTTAGGTATAGGTCTCTTGAAAGATATATAGTGTTGAGGGTCTGACCGGAAAGCCTTTGTCTGCGTACTCAAAAGCACCTGTATTCATATGTTTTGAACACTGTCACCTGCATATACTGTTGCCAGAATTTACACTTGCAGACGTTATTGGGCCAGGTGTTCTCACACAAAAAGGGAAGTTCTGCAAAGGTACTTTGAAATCAAGAAGACAGAGGTTTACCTGTAACAGTTTTAAATGCTGGCAACAGGCACAGTGCTATGTAGGGTACTAAAGAATTATCTTCACAGAATTTGAAAACTAGGAAAAAAAATCCACTTTTGTCAATATTACTTTTGTATTAAACAGCCTATGGTTTTCAGCAGGTCTTATTTTGGGGAGGGAGGAGGAAGGGGGAGGAGGAAAAAGGTTGATTAGCACTTTGAAAGTGAATGTAAGAATAAATAATTAAAATAAATACTAACTACTTTTTCCACCAGTGTCTGTAAACAACCTTTTTAACAAGTTTGAATGTATTCTGCTTCCAACTGGGCTGAAAGTTTACTGCTTGATTTTAAAACACCGTGCCTAGGGATTACATTCTTTTCAAAGATACAAATGTGTAGCTTCCACCCTCTTGAACAGAGCCGGTATACAGAGTGCAGAATGTACTCCAGAGAATCACAAGGATCATTTTATGTCTTTACTAGAGGTTTGCAACAACCAGTAAAATACTTAAAATCAGTCTTAGCAGCATAGATGAAAAAGATACCATCTGGATATTTACAAAACCTCAAAGAAAATGACCTAATTTGACCAATGGTAGTGTAATTATGCTCCATACATAGAGAAGACAGCAGGCATTTTCTGAAACTAAGTTATGGACTACTTGGACTACTATTACTAATTAATATTGTCCTTCAGGCAATGAAGTTCTTATGTTGTATTTTTTTCTACGTAAATATTCATTATTAATGTTTGGAACTGCTTAGTCTATACTGAACTCATTTTTAGATAAACAAATGGTATCTACATTACATTTTTACTGAGATCTTCAAAGTCAATATCTCTTTGTGTTGCATGCACAGAACAACTGTGGGGCATGATTTTGATGTTAAATAATGTATGTTATTCATAAACTGAAGTATTCATATGATAATTAAAGTTCTATGATGCTGCACAAGAGGAAGAGAAGAGTCTTAGAAGTGTGGGAAGTGTATGCATTTGTATGAATGAATGAGAGAGGAGACAAAAAAAGCTGGAAATTATCTGCTGGAACTGTCAAGGAAGCCAAGTTTGCTTTTTTTTTTTTTTTTAATAAGAATTAAACTAATATTCATCTTGCTTTTTCAAGATGAATATAGGAAAAATTGTAACCCTTAAAGATATAGAAGAGTCCCTGTATGATAAGTTCCTGAAGTGATAAACACTGCTGCAACCTAGAGCTGGATGGTTCACAAGGTATTTTGAAAACACAGACCATGTCAGTATTTAGTAGGTAAAAGTGAAGGCTCATGTAATTTATGGACCTGAACTAACCTATGTTAAAGGTAGACATCAAGCTGCTCAGGGCATATCACCAGTAGATTTTCCAGTACATAAGTCACACTGAAGTAGTGAGGAACACTTCTTTCCCTTAGGTTTCCAAGCACAATCTAAGCATATCTTTCAAGATCCTAAGTTACTGACCAGATCGCCATCCTTTACAAAAAAGTCAGGACCACCATCTATTGCTTAAGGCCTTCTCCTTTTCTGAGTACCAAAACCGAGTTTCGTATTCCCAAACCCAAAGGAAACTTGACCAGATCAAAGCTTTATCCTATAGTAGCTGCTTGCTAGCTCCATCTTTCATTTTATGAGCAATTGCTTACTCTTTCACAAATTAGAGAAGGCAGGAAACACAACCCAACTCTTCCCTTTAGGGACCAGCCCAGACACTGTGCTTCAAAAAGCAGAGAATTCCTGTGTTTCAGCCTTCCTATTTTCCCCTAATTGTCAGTGTGTTTTCCCACATTATTCTTACCCAAGCATCTCGGGAACATGTCCCATGACCATGAGTGCAGCTAACAGAGGCAGCCAACACACAGAGTAGTTTGTGCAGCAGTTTCCAGGCTCTGCTTCTAGATCTTGTAGATCTTCTGAGAACATCTCCAGGGATCATTACGGAACTCATATAAATCCTTTGAAGAAATTAAGAGCGCCTTCTGCTGCTAGGAAAGGATAGCTATGGGGGACTGTCACTTCAAGAAAGCTCTAGCTGCTTTTGACAAACTGTCAGCTATTTTTGATCATAGGATGTTTGAGCTCACTTGTTCAAACACTCTTTGATGTGGTGGTGGTGGTGTACTACATGGTATGGTTCCCAGAACCTGCAGGGTGCCAGCATATTGGAGGCCTCAACTCAGAGCTCCAGGAGGATGAAGATCTCCAGATCTGAGTCCTCCCATAGAGTCTGGAGAAGAGAGAGGGAGAGTCCTTGCCTTCAGGAAGCAGTACTGGTGGTGAGTTTGTGTTGCCAAATAGATGAGCTGTCAGAGGAGGTCAGCAGATTGAATGTACAGTGTTGGAGATGAGGAAATAGAGATTGGACAGATCTCTGAGATCCTCAGCCCTCCAATGTACTGGGGAAGGTGCAGACATGGCCAGTCCTTCCTGAATTGGGAAATGGAGACCCCTGTGATTGCAAAGACTGGAAGTCTTATGACTCTTGGCACTAGGATCAAAGTCAGGGAACACTTCAACAAGCTGGATGTACACAAGCCATTAGTCCTGATGGGATGCACTCAAGATTGCTAAGGGAGCTCACTAGTGTCATTAGAAGGCCACTGCTGATCATCTTTGAAAGGTTATGGCAATTGATGAAGGTTTCTGAGGAAGGAAAGAAAGCAAATGCCTCTTCTATCTTCAAGAAGAAGGACCTAGGGAACTACAGGCTGCTCTACCTTGGCTCAGTCCCTGAGAAGGTCATGGAGAAAATCACCTGGAAGCTGTTGCCAAACATATTACAGTCAAGCAGATGACCGGGAGTCGTCAGCAAGGATTGGTGAAGGGGAACTGGTGCTTGACTGACTTTATACCCTTATACAATCAGACAATTAGCGACTGGTGGATGTAGTTTATCTTGGCTCTAAGTACAGCTTTTGACATTGTATCCTGTAACATCTTCATTGACTGACTGAAGTGGTCAGTGAAGTGGATTGAAAACTGGCTTTATTTCTGTGCTTGGAGGGTTGTGGCCAGCATTACAAAGTTCATCTGGAGAACAGCCACTAGTGGTACACCCCAGAGGTCAGTGCTGGGGCCTATACTGCTTAAAATCTTTAATGACCTGGATGATAAGGCAGAGCCTGAGCAGGTTCACCCATGATAAAAAACTGGGAGAAACGGTTGATATGTCAGTGTTGTGCTGCCATTCAGAGGAACCTTGACAAACAGGAGGAATGGGAAGACAAGAATCTCATGGAGTTCAGCAGTGTGAAGTGCAAAGTCCTGCACATGGGCAAGAGTAAACACATGCACTGGTACAAACTAGGGAACAACTGACTAAAAGCCAGCTTTGTAGAAAGGTCCATGGGAGTGCTGGTTAACAAGATGACCATTAGCCAGCAATGCATTTTTGCACAATGAAGCTCCTCCCCCACCCCCCAGCCCCCCCCCCCCCCATCCACCCCCCCAAAGTGGGGTGCGTACAGGTGCAGGCAGATTTTATCAATGCATATAAATGCCTAATGAGGGAGAATAAAAAAGATGGAGCCATACTCTTCTCAGTGGCATCCAGTGAAAGGACAAGGGGCAATAGGCACAAACTGAAATATAACAAATTCTATTTAAATACTTTTATGACATGGATGATCGAACATCACAGAAAGTTCCCTGGAGAGTTTATAGAGTCTTCATACCTGAAAACATTCAAAACTCAATTTACAAGTTCTGGAGCAACTTGCTGTAATTGATCCTGCTTTCAACAGGGTGGGTTAGATCTCTGAATATCTGTTCTAACCTTAATCATTCTGTCATCCTGGTATGAAGCACCTACCACTTCTTTAAGTGAGCTGATGTGTTTTACAGTGGCAGTTTTCACTTAGCAATGAAGTCACAGCTGGGATGGCCATCGTGTCTTTCACTAACCCTTTCCATCTTGCTCTTGGTGAGGGTCAGTATTGTAATTGTAGATTTAGATGGTTATCAACACCTTACTAAATGAAAAAAACTCAAATGAAAAGAACTGAAACAGCTGTCTTAACCTACTCTTTTTCTTGATTTAATTTCTCCTAGTTTTTATAAATGGAGGAAATCTACCTTAACATCCTTATACTTTTTATAAATTTCCAGCAGATGGTGAGAGTGGGTGTGTGTTTGATAAAAACCACATAATCTATTTGAGAACAGTGCTAAAAGAATAGTGTTGCAAACACCTAAAAAGCCTTAGGTTAAGTAATCTTACTCTTTAAAAGATCATATGGGTGTTTTATTGGTTGAGGAGTGGAATGTTTAAGCTAGAAAAGTGATATTATCCTCATTAAATTATTTTAGTTGAATATAACAAGCAGTACCATTTTGAATGGGATTTGAATATTTCATGAAGCCCCGTGTTATTGAGGGATATGTTCTACTTATTATCTAAACATCAATCATTTGAAGAAGAGAAGATTATCTATTACCTTATTACCAATAAGGTAACAGATAATTTGGGCAGACTGCCTGATTGGCACTAAAGTTGTGTCTCTGATATCAACCTTTCCAAGAGTGATTGGACCCTCCTTGTATTAGTTATACATCTGAAATATGAAAGAATTCTATTTGCACAAAGACTAGAAAACATTATTTTCCTCCTACCGTTACCTTAATTATTAGGCTGGTACTGAATTTGATTTCTATTTCATTTTGGTTTGTATAGATGTGAGGATCTTTCCTTACTTCAATACTGTATGTAATACAAAATAGATAAAGTTTGTCTGAAGTGGCCTCCCCAGACATAAAAGTTCAGAACTTGAGGTGTTTAGAGGTAGATGTATGCAATGGGCTGCATATCACACAGTCTATACAACAGTTCCCTACCATCCTCATACCTTAACTGAGGTTTGCTTCCCACCATAAACACCCTGAACAGTTTATTCAAAGGGTTCACAAGTCAAATATACTGTCTGTGCTTCCAAGATTTGGGGTTGCTGAAGTAATAATCCTGTCTCTTCATTCGCTTCCTTTCATACATATATTAGCAATCAGGTTACATAGAAGTGGGTAGATAAGAAGTGCTGGAGAGGTAACTTCAACCCAGGGAACTACCAGAGGTAGTGTGTGGAATCTGTGAAGCAAAATACACTATATTAGTAGGGCCAAGAAGAAAAGTGGACATTTTGGTAAGTTATCCCATTCTAGTTTTGTCAAACTCATAACATAAAATAACCAGTTAAGATTCATGTAAAGTATATTTCAACAGGCTTTTCTTATACTTTATAAACATTCAGAAAAGAATGTCAAGGGAGAAAGTCTAAAGTGTTATTTATCTATCACTTGCTGGTGGGTTAGTGTTTTGAGCTATGAGTGTGATAAGGGAAGTGATACATATTCCATCCTTAATGAATTACCTGGGAGAAAAAAAAAAAAAAAAAAAAAAAAAAAAAAAAAAAAAAAAAGAGATATTTTTGGGGGGGACGTGGGGGGATGGGGTTTTTTTTTTTTTTTTTTTTTTTTTTGCTTTCAGTAAAGTGGTTCATAAACAGCAGTTGAAAAATTGGCTTTTGCCTTCCTGGTATATCTTCTTATTCTGTAGTGAGACATGTACTAAGAAAAGGCTTGGAAAAGGTTGGCTGAGTGAGTCGACTCTAGAAGTTGGAAAGAGACATTGGAAAAAAAATCAAAAATAAGAATAGCAAGCACACTGAGAAAGGCTTACATTGAACAAATTGAGCAGATGAGGAGATGGAGGAGTGAGCCTTGACTGGAGCCAAGGAAAGACTCCAGGGTGAGGAGCTGAGGAGCTGAGGTGCCCAAAATAAAAGCTAAAGCTAGCGGAAGGCTTTATAGGGAGAATTGATCTGATCAGAGTGGAGAGTTTTTCTTTATAGAATAAAATCATTTTCTGATTTCAAGTGCTGTTTTTTGTAGGTTTTGGTTTGTTTGTTTGTTTGTTTTGTTTTTCTCCCTCTCTCTCTCTGAAAGCATTTCAAGAGTACGCTTATTTGCTGACTATTACAGATTTAAGGTTGTGTTTCTTTCTACTGTGTCCCTCCATCCATCAGTCAAGCAGCAGCAGTTGTGAGACAGAACCTGGGAGAGGGAAGAAAAAAAAGCAGTTTCCTCTTAGACAGCAGAAGGGGCAGCAAGAGGGGCATAGAACAGATGAGAAAACAGCCAACTCATTTACAGATTTTCTCATTTGAGGTTCTTGATACAAAAACATTCCTGGTTCTGATGTGCAGACTGAGGCTTGTCTATATATTTATAAAATTAAGTGAAGTGCAAATCACACTAGAAGATTTATGCTAACGGTGTTTCTAAAACACACCAAAATGAGTAGAATGTATCACCAACTGCTTCTTGCAACTATACTTGTTCTACAGAAACATTTTTAATAGTTAAGCAATTAAAATAAAACAATAGTGCAGTAGCTCAACTTAAGCCTTCTGGATGCAGTGTAGTGCCTTGCCACAGACTCCCTTAATGACCTTACTTACTTAGCCTTCTACTCCCCCAGTTCTCAGAGGGATAACAGAAGCATCTCATTCAAAAACAGTGTTGCTGAAAACTCCTGCTTAGCTGTTTCTTAACCCTGAAGGTGCCTGAAGGTGCACACAAGCATGTTTCTTTGCAGTGTCAAAGGCTTTCTGGGTGCCAGAGAAGTTGTGATTTTATGGTGTTTCCAAATTAATAGGACTGTGCAGCTTGTCACCAACCTTGTATTTAAGCCTGGCTGGAATACAGAAACAAGAGGTCTATCCACCTAAAACGGCTGGAAGGCTCCATCTGGTTCTGAGAGTGCATCTGGTATACAGACAGAAGAGTGATCCTCACCAAAGGCAGCTGCAGCTGCTATTTTAAAGTACAGAGAGAGGACATGCCCCCTTTATACAATAGTACAGTGGCTAGGGCTCTTGTCAGGATGTGTGAAACACAGATTTAGTTTCTGTCTCTTCCTGAGGGAATTCAGCCTCTCATTTCCCACCTCTCAAGAGTCATTTAATCTCCTGCCTAGAGCTTATTTTGGGTGGGAACATTCTTCACCTCTTCTGTTGAAGCAGCGCTGCCATGCAGGAAAAAAATTCCAGAGCCACAGCCTGTGGAAGACAAGAAGGATGCCTAACTCCCACGCCTGCTTTAGGGAATCCCATTCACAATTCTAAAGCGTACTGTGGGATGCAAATGTCTCAACATTAGGCATCGGGTGTGTGTATGTGTATGTGCATGCGCATGTGAAATTTTAGCTTTCTCAGTCCTATATTGAACCTGCTTTAATTGTACTTTACCTAAAAGAGCTGTTGTACTGATAAATAAACTGAGAGTTCAGAGACTGACGTAGTGAACACTGCATAAGTATTTTGAACAGAATGTGCATGTATGGGTTTGGATTTTATGATTCATGCCACAAAATTATAAATATGCATGTAAAAGTAATTTACTGTTTATAAGAACTGCAATACCAATAAAAAGATACATTCATTAATAAAACATTTTGGGGGGAAATCATGTGGATTGGACAATTTTTGTAGAAAATGGAAAGCTAATATTTTAATTTAACCAGAACATTTTACAACACAAGAAATTTGGATTAGGTATCGACAGGGTGTCACCTGATAAAATGTGTGGTGAAGTTTGAAGAGCAGATGTCTCACCCAGGGACGCTTCCCTGAGGAAACAGCAGGAACCTCCTGTACACTCACTTTGCCTGGCATTCATCTCCCAACCAGCTGCCAATTTTAAACTATAGCAAGTCTCTCAGTTTATAGTCCTTTCAAGCTAAAATCTGTTACATTTGGGGAAAAATAGCAATACTTATGTAAATCAATAATTGCATTGTATGTAATACAGTAAATCCATAACATGCCTAGAGTGACACTAACAACATCATGCACGGATGTGCTATCAAGCAATACATACAAAGCGATTCATATGCATTAGAGCCTGAATATGTCTTGTTCAAGTACTCATTTTGTTTGGCACAAACAGCCCTCTTTTTGCAACCCAGGAATAAATATCGCTTTGTTTCATTGCTTTTTTTTTTTTTTTTTTTTTTTTTTTCCCTTCAATGGAACTATTTGCTAAGGCTAAATCCTAGCCTCCATTCATATCACAGCTCTGCCTACGGTTTAAATATACTACACAATGATGATTACTGATGTCTGCTATCCTTCATTCTGAGCTGCAGAACACTGGTCAAGCAGCCATGAAGAAATTGGTGAAAATCTGGTTTCTTCTTATTAATGAGATTTTCAAAATTAGAGGCAGATTAGAGATAATAATAGAAAAGAAAATGCTGCATTTCTTTGGAAACCATCATGAATGGAGCATTTACTTAGTTGCCCTTTCATTCTGCATTCTACTCTCCTGGACTTTTTCCCTCATTGGTGCTGGTTTTTGGTCCAATGTGTCACAACATGTTCCAGGGCTGAATACAGACACCATTTTTAAAGCTTTCTTTGATGCTTTTCTGGGTAAATCAAAACTGAGTGTATGTTTGTATTATTTTAAGTGAAACCACATGAAAGATGGCAACTTGATCACCCTAGCAAACTGAAAGATCTTATACCAAGACAGGTGCAGGTGGAGTCAATTGTTACTTCTTTCTGATGCATACCCAAGCACTTCCCACTATCAAATAGAAATAGAACTTCAGTTTTTTAAGTTTTTTGTTTGTTTGTTTTGTTTTGTTTTTGTTTTGTTTTTGTCCACTGGCACGTGTGAGATTTTAACTCTCAGTAAGAGAAGTCTGACCTGCAGCAGATTGAAACTGGCAGTGCCAATACATAGGGTCCACTTTTACATATGGAAATTATCATTCTTATGAGATCCCCAAGATAATAATAACTTTTAAAGAAATCAAAACTAGTAATGCATACATTTGGTACAATTTTACATATTTTACAATTTTACGTATGAAGCAGTGCTAAAAAATGAGAGATTGAGAGATTTATCATATAATTTCTAAAGAAACCACAACTCAAATACCACTTCCGTATTGCAGATTGACAAAAATGCCCATTTGTCTACATTTGTAATTTGGCTCCATTCAGGTAGTCTCATGCTGAAACAAAATTTAGAGCCTGGCCTCTAATTTCTAGTTCCCAGTTTAGGGAAAGCTCATATTTTTCTGTCATTTTATTTTTATGAGAAATATCTCTACTGCTGTTGGAATCCTGAGGGACCTTGGCCTCTCAGCCACATTTTAAACATTCAGTTCTCCATCTTTGAAGCCTAGCAACATTGCTGTCATTTTATTGTTTAAATGTTGAGTTACATCCCCTCTAAATTTAGCCTCATTTCTTTCCATCTGAAACAAAACATTTCTACTGAAGAGCAGAATTCACATTATCTCTTTCTCTTCCAACAGGAAGCAAGTATGCACCACTTGTATTTGTAGCCATGTCCTCTGCCCTTAATACCTGTTTTCCAAATCATATATTTACACATTTTATTTCTATTACTATTTTTTAATTTTATTTTCAATTTTGGTAATTAATTTATATCTGCCAAATAAATAGCATATTTACAACATACATTAAAACTGGAATTTATGATGAAACATTTATTTGTGAGAAAATGCAAGAAAAGCATCACCAACCTTTTAAAATGTTATATTGTGTATACCATTTTAAAGGTCCTTTATGCGCCTAATTCCCGCTGATGTCAAAAGCTCAGATTGCTGCCTAGGAACTTTTTACCCTCCATCCAGTAACAGTGAAGGTGAGAAGCCTACGTTTTTTCACAATCCTGGTAATATCTTGTCCAGCAGAACCATTCAGATGGAAGGCTGTGGTGAATATGACTTGCTTCACTTTATTTTAGAGTTAACATATTTTCTGGCAAAACATTTCACATCTTTTGTTGTTGTTGTTGTTTGTTTGTTTGTCTGTTTGTTTTAAATGCTTGAGTCTGCACTGATAAAATGGTGATGAATCAAGGTAGGTTTGGACCGTGCTGCTCCCTTGGTTGAGTTTTACCCTTTCCTTGACAAAGTCTTAGAAATGCTAAGGGAATTATATCCAACAATTTACTACTTGGACCCCTGCTCTATAAAAAGCAGTGCTGAAATCTGTCTCCAATTTTGCCAAAGGTATTTGAGAGATAATGTCAGAGTAAGCTTGGTCACATTTTGATAATACAGGTGTCTCTGATTCCTGCTATGGTGTTTTAAGCATGGATTTTGTTGCAGTTATGAGATAGCTATGACTGATGATGTCTTAGTGATACGTACAGACAGTGTTCATGCTGTCTTTGTCAAATCTAGTTTTTCCTACATCTAACCACAGGATTTTGCTCATTAGCATGAGTTAGCTTCTCATACTGAACAATTTCTTTCCTCTTGGAGGAATGAAGGGTGTATTTTTTATTTTTCATGGAGCATGACACATATCCTTTTACTAGGCTTCATCTTGCTTCATCCTCATCATAAGAAATAATTTAGGATAGGACAGGATAGGATAATTGAATATCTGGTCTTCCCCTCCTGTTTCTATATTTCACCCCAAAACATTTTTTTTTATTATTATTTTTTTAAGTAGAAAATGATAAAATTGTCCATTTTGATAGGATTTCTGGAGTCATTGCCTGGGCAAAGGATAATTCCAGTGAGTATGCACAGTGTCACAGTCCTAGACAAATGGCCATAGTTCAAAGAAGGTGATTCTGGTACACAGTAGTCACTGTCCATGCACTGTAGAATCATTTCTACATTGACATGAACATTGCCTTGACCTTACCATTCATAATGAGCTATTTGTGCATCACTTTTTTCGGAGGTCTTATGTGTCCAAGATGCAGCCTCATTGCACAGCAACTGTGCAGCATATAAGCATATGTTTCTGACCTTCAAAGCTAACAAAATGTTAAAGGAGCTTGGATGTGTTTTATAGAAGCTGTAGATGTGCATGTTCTATTTTCATTTAGATAATATGCTCTCTCTACTTTCTCTTTGTGTGACCAAGGAAGAATGTCTGTGGTAAATATGGTGAGTTCAGCCCACTGAAGAATCAAATAAGATTGAAGAGTAGATGGCTGACTGAAAGAGGCAATCTTTCCACTGAACACACCTCTAATGGAGTTTGTCAGTTAGATATGGTTAGGATTATAGCTGGGCTCCTCTTCTAAACAATTAACTCCTGTGTCTCCATAGTTCTTAAGAGGTTTAGCAAAAATATAGTTGGCTATAATTAATTTGTCAACATAATGTGTATATGAACTGGGAGATTATGAGTAAACAGGAATATGTGAACCCACTATAATTGTTGACTATAAATGTTCTATAAAAGTTTTTGCTCCTACTTGAATCTCTTCAACTGGACTAAAAACTGAATGATGTCTTTCCCACCTCCCACCCAGCTTTGTAATAGCAATGGAGAATTGTTCTCTTTTGCATTTTTCTATCACCTTTCCTCTAATTACTTGTTTCACACATGAAAATATGTTTGGTGCTTTTATTTGCCCTGGAGGCTGCCTTTTAATACATTTATCTATAGAGATTATTTATTTTTACACATCACTGCAAGAGAGTCAGTCTGAGTGCCATATTTTCTAATATCAAGAATTTGTGCGCTTTGAGTTTCCAATATCTTTACATCAACAGGTAATTTATTTCAGTAGGGAGGGGGCTACAGAACATATCTCAATTTCTATGTTTGCATTATGATATACTGATATGCATTAAAAGTACGTGGTAGCTCTGAGTATGTGTGGATGACTTGCATATGTCTATTTATATTCTGTTACTGACCAAAGTATAGAAGGCAAACTTCAGCAAATTAGATGGAGCCTATTAAATATTACTATCACGAGCATTTTTTTAGTGAGGGTTAAAAATCATTGACTTAAAGCTCTTTTCCATTGTCTGTACTTTATTCCTCAGAATATAAATCCATTTTGTAATTACTCCCTTCTTATCTCAGAAACTTTGCCTGACACACCATTCCATATGTTTATGATTCTCTGAATGAAAAAGTGTTCCCTGACAACCATTCAGATTTTTTTCCTTTAATTTCCATTTATGCCTTATTGTCTTATAATGTTCAACTGAAAATATATGTTGCAATATTGTGTGACATTATCTGTATTACTTAAGATTTTATATAGCCATACATCAACCAAACATCAGATAAAACTCATACTTCTTCTTTTTTTTCCTACATCTTCCCTTCCAGAGCTGTATAGGTAGTAGATTCAATTTAGTCTTTATGACAAGTTAACTTTAAGCATTTCTTACAAACCTAGGACAGAATACATCTGCAATTTTGTTTAAGTCACTTTGAAATGTGAGATATATATACATATATATATATGGTTTGCTAAGCCTTCTCAGCAATTAGAAAAAAATATGAAAAAAAAATGTTAAATATTTACAGTCAGCAATATGCAGTATTGTTTACAGAACTTCCTAGATTTACTAGCATTTGCAAATTGAGGGAATAATCCAACAGCACACTGAGAAAGAGCTTCAGGACTGGAACAGTATATAATGTTACCTGACTAATTTGCTGGACTTGCTAATAAATAACTAAGTTACACAAGAAAGGTATTCAGATGATTTGTAATCCTGCAATAATGGCTTCTAAATAGTTAAGATTACACTGAGAGATTAGAACCTTTTTCCCCTATATGCCATATACCAGCAGGGGACAAAATCAATCTTGTGAAGGCTCTGATTACTTGTGCTGCAAGTTTCTTGTCAGCAGATTCAAAATGTGCAGTGGAATGAATCTTCTGCAAGGTAGAGGTGCTGTCTATCAGCTGGGCATCTTTCTTCCCCTCTCTCCCCCCACCTTAAAGTCCTGTGGATATGTGGTTGTGATAAATTAGAGGAAGAAGAAGAAATACAAGATGGTTCAGCACAACTATTTTAATCCTCTACTGTCAATGCAGAGGAAAGGTGACACCAATTTTAGTGTCTTGCAGGTGAAAAATGTACCCTTGAGTTGGGGATATGAGAAAGTTAAGGAATAAATGAATAAATTGTTTTTGTCTATAATACAGTGTGACTTGAGTATATACAAAAATATTCCATTCAAAAAATGAGGTTTAAATCCATTAAGGATTGTGATTGAGTCTGGAAAAAAATAATATAAAATGTGAATAAAATTCAAGCTGAAACACAGCACTTTTTTAGAAGAGTCTGAAAAATACCTATGACTAATGTAAGCATCTCAGGAGGCAAATAATCAAGATCATGCTCAAAACAGAATCTCAGAAACAGACTTTACCTTTTTAGTTATCCAAGCCAAACCCATATCTGCTCCTTGCCAAACTTTTGGGGTTTTCTGCATGAATTTTTAATCAACAGAACTTTAAAAAAATCTTTTGCATTTTTAATGAAACTTAAGGTACCTATGGTAAGCAAAGAAAGAGATGTGGCATTCTGAAAGGACAAAATCATTTGTTTTAATCATGCTTTCTCTTGGTACTACAGAAAAGGAACTTGTATCACCATGCTTCTTTAGTAAGGAGGAGGGATTCCTTATAATCAGTTCTGCAGCTCAGAAGTTTAATAGCCAGGTCCAATTTGCAACATGTGGAATCACTGCTTCCTTCTCCACATCTTAAATACTCTTCTTTAGCCTCAGAAAGGAATTATGGGTTCACACTAAATATTCCCAAAGTAATACTCAAGTATTGTGGAGAGCTTGAAGAAAAGATTGCAAAATTGAGAACTAAATAATATTATTAAAAATTACCGCCCCAGGCCTGTCCTGGTCAGTACATAATGCTATATAACACCTAACACCTTGCATATCCTGTGAGAGTATTAATTTATTCAGTCTTCCTATAATCACAATTAGACAGACAGGTGGGTTAATGGAGAAGTATCATTTTCCCATCCTGCAGATAGAGAAAGGTACAGAGAGAGGAAATGGTCCAACATGGATAGAAGTACGATGTTAGTTCTGGTTTCCAATTCCAAATTATACCCATCAAATCCTTTCATCTCTCAAGATTCTTGCCTCCAGTGATGTTCAAATTTATAAGCCAAAAAGTCTGATTTTATTACCAGTGGCCTGAGATTTTATCTGAAGGCAAAAAGCCAGTAAATGTTTGGGTTTAGCAGGTATGTAGCTGATAATTTAATTAGTTGTCTGATTAGTTGATATTTTGTTCTGCATGCTAATCAAACTCCCAAAGACCTAAATTACTCCCAACACTCAAATTAACACTCACACTGCCTCTCAGAATGGCAGAGATATACTCCTGTCAGCAGAAGAAGGAAAAGTTAATGATCTTCGAAAATCTGTTTGCAACTCCAACTCTTTCTTGCAGGAAACCACACAGAAGGGTGAAGCAGACCACTGCAAGCTTTAAAGGGCTATTTCATCAATCCTCCAACATACGGTTGAGTTCTCTGGGAGAGGAAGTGACAATGACTACACTTTTTCATCTTTTCTAGTGATCTTTGGGACATGGATGCCATTGATTTCAAGCCAAAAGAGATGATCCTGCTGTGTCTGTGTTCCTGTCACTAGTGGCAACATTAATCAGCACTTTTCCATGTTGCCGAGTGCTGGCTTCTGCACCTTGCACTCCCATATCTATCCTAAGTAAAAACCATATACTTGAAATTATTGTTTATTCAAATAAATTGTACTTATAATAAAATTGCCATCAAAATATATATGCCTATGGAATAGATTTCTGTTCCTCAGATCCTCCCCCAGCCTCTTGGTCTACTCGTAACAGAGCAGAGCTGAATTCAGGCGTTGCTTTCCAAGCAGTGCTCATTATCTGAATGAATGAAAACCATTATGAATGGTTCTCAGTCATCAAATATGGTATCATCTCACACAGGAAACTGCAGTCTTGATAAGGTGCCTTGCACACTTTAGGTTTAAGTGCATTGCTGAGGACCTGAGAGAAATTAAGAGAGTGGTATTTTAGTCACCAACTATGTCTGCTCTCACCAAGATGCTGTGTGAGTTTCTGGGTGGGAGAGGAAGGGGGAGCAGAGGGACCAGAGGTCACATGCAGAGGTGGCACTTGGGGGGCTAAGCCAACTGCACAGATGAATTCTGTGGCAGTGCTGCTTAGACTGAAATTGGCCCTACACGTTACAGAGAACAAGTTAGAATAATTCTCTTTATACTACCACCAAAAAAAAAAAAAAAAGTATAGATTACAGTTAAAGGAGACTCGAAGTTGGCCATTGCATTTGAATTGCAAAGTAGCAATCAATTAGTTTATCATTAATCAGATAATTTTGGGGATAGTGAATAATATGAAATAAAAGAAGAAATAACTAGCAGGATAATTTTCAGGAACCATCTCTCAGCTTTATAAACTAATCCTCCTCTAATGGCCCTTTTTAATGTAATTTATAGGTTCATCATTACCCTTTTTGTATTAGTAATTATTTCTAAAATACCAAAGAACCATCTTTTTTTCAAGGTCCTTCTATGTGCCTGATTTACAGCTAGGCTCATGTTGGACTCTGTCTTTCTGAGGTTTGACATTTCAAAATATTTATAGCTCTTTTACATTAATGCCTTTCTCATGAATCTGAAGGTGACCGTTATTTCTTTCATCTTGTTGTAATTAAATGGATCAACTATAGTTTTATTATTTCCACTATTTATCTGTGCAGTACATTAAAACATTCAGATTAGCAAGTGGTATTGAACATTATGTGAATTATAACAAACAAATATTTCCTAAAACATTGGGTGCACACGATGCATTGGCTAAGAAATTGTTCCAAGTGAAAGCACAAAATCTTTAATATTTTATTGATCAGATCTAAACCTTCTGCCCAAAGTGGCAATTAAATTTCAATTAAACTGACTGAAAGCATCATATTAAATTTCAGCACTTTACGAGCTATCAGATAATGCTGCAGGACAAATCTTTAGTATGATCACACTCTTTTCAAATTATATTATCCTGTTCATTCACAATAAAAGTGACAGTTTTAGGTATACTTTCAATATTTCTTGAATATAAACCCTCTAATGAACACATTTTATTGCCTTTAAATCAATTATTATTGGATATTTTAATAAAGTGAATTGAGCACTTTGTTTTACACACTGCTTAGAAGTTATTATATTTTGCAGTCAGCATAGCAAAGAACAGTAACAGTGTGACAGAAATATCCAAATACCTAACATTAGGCTATAAATTTAATCACCTATTTACAATGATGAATATGCTACATTCCATTGCACAACAGCTACTAGTACAACATGTTAATTAATACCTGATTAAATCTGCAGACTTCGGGTCTCACTTCCTTCACCACTGTGCTTACGTAAATGAGATAAGCTTAAGATAATACAAGCAAAATTGCAAGAGTAAGATACTGAATGTGCTTTTAGGGTATTGTTGCATACAAAGACTAAAATATCTTACTGTTGCTTCTCCCTTTCCAGTGGCTGTATGTGTGTGTTGATGTTTAGATTGTCCAAAATACACCTGGAAGTAGGTAAATTTGCTTACCTTGGAGGTTGTTATCACTCAGTTTCCTTTTGAGTTACACACATACACATATTTAAGTGTAAATAACAACATTAACCAGATTTTTTTCATGAAATATAGATGAGGCATGAAGCAAATCTAACACATGACTGAGAGTAGTCAAATTTCATTTCACTTAGCAGGTGTTTGCACATGTTGAACTGAATACATTTGCTGCCTGTTGTAAATAGAAATTTATATTCTGTGTTGATGTTAAAAATAATTGTGTTTTTATGGGTGGATACCTAAAAATAATTATTTACAAAAGACATAGGTTACTTCTCAGGTGGACTTTTACAGCACTGTGTGGTCATTATGTGAGGAAACCCCTATATTCTAACTCCCCTAAACTCCCTCCTTCTTCAGATACTGATTTCAGAAGTAAGAGAGGCAGGTAACAGTTGCTTTTGAACAAGTCTGCTTGTGATTTAATCATCTACCATTAAGTGGACTCCTATGTAGCATCCTAGTTCCTTAAAGCTAATCATCATCTCTTTCAGACTTCAGGAAAAGCAGAATAACTGGCCAAAAGAAAATGTCCCCAGTAGAGTCCAGCTGTCCCTTCCAGCAAACAAGTCCATCTCCTCTAATAATAATGTGCTATCACATTCTATCTTCCTTTTAACCTCATGACAGTTTTTCAAAGAGAAGAAAACATAATGTTTTGTTGCATTTAGAGAAAAAACAGAAATCAATAAAGGTAAATACAGAGAGGAAAAAAGCCCGTTTGTTTAGAAGAACATGATTTTTGTACTTTAAGTACAGAATTAACAATCTGAGGCATGTATTTTGCTGATACAGAGCACAATATTCCAGAGATTGCATTATTTCATATGAATAAGTATATTTTGTTTGTTTTACCAGTAAACACTTCTTTTTCATTCCACTATTCTTCTCCCTTGGGAGATGAATGAAGAATTAGGTGTGTAAGGAAATAGAAAAAAGAGGTTTTTGCAAAATGACAAAACTTTCAAGCATTAGTTTGAAACCAAGACTCTTTATTTTTCTGTACGTGTAAAGAAAAGAGAAGTCCTGCAGAGGGTCAAACAGTGCTTAAGTTGCTAAGTAAAGGAATTGGCCTCCAGAGCAGGTGTTCATGCTGTCTCAGCAGGCAGGGATGGTATACGTTGCATCAAACAGTTCGCTCAGCATGTGCTCACACCTCGCCTGACCCCTACACTTCCTGGCTTTGCTACCATGAAAGCATCACAAGAAAGGAGGTGTGTTTGAAAGCAGTGTGGGTGGATCTTTTTAGCAATCAGAAGCTCTCAGCTGCACAGACAGATGAGCAGCAGCCATTTTTTAAAGCCAGACTCTTCCTCTGTCCCTGTTTAAGCAGGGCCCCTGCCCAGCCCCCAGCACTCCTGCTGGGAGCTGGCTGGTTGCCGTGATCATGATGCTGGCATCACAACCTGTTCCAGCAGTTCCCAGGCTGATTCCTTGCCTGCCCAACCTATGGATTTTGCAGTGTTTCTTGAGGCTTGGCCAATTTCAACAGTGTCTCTACTTCTAGGTACAGAAGGACATGATATTGGTAGGCATCCATATACCATATCAATGGAAGAAAACAGATATGCTCACTTATTTGTAAGGCTGAGAGCGCTTGGACTGTTCAGCCTGGAGAAGAGATCTTATCAGCGTCTATAATTACTTTAAGGGATGGTGCAAAGAGGACTGAGCCAGGCTCTTTTCATTGGTGTCCAGTGACAAGACAAGAGCCAATGGGCACAAACTGGAACCCAGGATGTTCCATCTAAACATCAGGAATTACTTCTTTACTGTGTGGGTGATGGAGCACTGGCACAGATTTCCCATAGGGGTTATGGAATCTCCCTCCTTGGAGGGAGGTGACTGGACATGAGCCAGGTGTCGAAGCTTGAGCTATAAATGTTGGATAGGTGTTGGATAGCTTCTAAATATATTAATCCCTAGACATGGTCCTAAGAATAATTTTAGTTGTGTTTTAGTGGTGCTATTTAGTGATTTTTATCATTGAATTTTATTCAACTACAGTGGAATTCTGCAGAAAACTGTTAACTTTATATGATAATGGGAAGAGAGAGAAAGCAGGTGGGGAATGGATAAAACGCAAAAGCTTGCCTAGGTTTGAAGGTATTTTGCATTTTATTGAATCCTTACAATTCATTCTGGTGTGGCTCTGTTGTTTGAGCAAATCTTTTTGAATCTATCATAATAACCAACTTTTATGGATTATTCAAACATATTTGAAACTGCCACTGAATCAGAGAAGCTGAATAGAAGCCAACTTCACAGTACTATTCTTACTCATACCTAGTGATATGCTGGATTTATTCATAATACCAAGAAAAAGAATATGAATTTTGGTCAGCTGTATACATGTGAATTTACATTTGTTCTCCAACATTCATGAAAAAGACTGGCATGCTGCTTTAGAGTGTGAAATACAATCTATCAGGCTCTCAATAAACTGGAGAATATATATGTGGTTCAACCGATCTAAAATGAGATGCAGCACTAGCAATATGGAGAGCCCCAGCAAGGCTAGCAATAAAAGTAGATATACAATATATGACATCAGATTGTTTCAAGCTTAATTTCAGTAAAGTAATAAGGTCAGGAAAAGAAATGCTCAGTGATGCACAGATTGATGCTATTAGATAGAAACTACCCATTGGCATCCAGCAAACACTTTTTTGTCTTCCTCTCACAGACAGAGCACAACGACATTCAACATATTTATACAGATTTATAACCATAAGATTGGACCAAGCTTAGCCTGCTGCGGTCAAGAACAGTACTAAAGCTAAGCTATATACACATTTATTAACACCAAAGGATATTATATTACTCTCGTTTTCCAAAGTGAACATAATGAATATTCTACCAACACACACTAGAATCTGTTGACACACTTGTGGGCAGCCATTAAGTCCTGAAGGCAGATCTTTAAATGTATGCCATATCACAGCTTTGTTATATATATATATGTATTAATATATATATATGTATATATGTATATATACCAACAAATGACACCAGTCCCTAATAGAACTGAAGGCTAATTCTTTCGGAGACTGAAAATATTTTCTTTTTGTAAATACTCCAGGTGAAATAATTTGTTGCTCATGAGTATTTCACGTCAACTTTCAGCTATTACTAAGAGGAAGAAAACACTTTGTATCACCCCTAATTGAAATTCATATACTGTTCAGTTAGGCCTGAGAAAAACAAGAAGAAAAAGGTTCAGAATTAATAGTACTAGGAGTGGTACTTTCCATACTTCGCAAGCCCCTGAGTCTTTTGACCTCTCTTTGCTTTGCCTCCAGCAGAGGTAAATCACCAGTCTAGGGAGAGTCAGGCAGATTCTTGCTGTTCGTGTCACTATTTTGTTGTGAAACATGCAGGAAAAGTAACTCCATTCAGCTGCTGAGGAAACATCAAGTCTCAGGACTCCCTAAGAGTATATTCTTTTCAATTTAGGAAAGATCCAGTTCGTAGGTTGCAATCCTGACTACTCTTCTGCATTCTAGTTAGAGGTTGGTATGTCCCATCGATTTTTTTCGAACTATATAGAGTTTTCAAAGGGGAGAGTCTAGTCATTTTAAACATATGGGATATGTAAGATAAGAGTTACCATGAAAAAAAATACATCCTTGTTTATACAAATACTGTATCTGATGAAAACTTAGGTAAAAATATTTGTATTTTTCTATTTTTCTCACAAAGTTAAATGATTACATATAAATTAACATCCTTATTATTAATAGCTACATCCTAAAGCCATCGGGGGGGGGGGGGGGGGGGAGAGGGGGGGGGGAATGTTACACTTTCTTCTATTTATATCCCATGTGTCTGTCCTCTGTCACTCTCTTTCTCTTTAATCTTGTTTGAGTGTACGGCTCACTCGTCCTTATTTTATTGACTCAATCACAGGCACACTGTCACTTTTTATAAAATGGTCACTGCAGAATCACATCAAGCAAATTCTTGATTCTGCAGTCAGTAATTTAGTGCCTTTATGGAATTGCAATTTCAGGGCTCACTGCTTGTTTTTCTAAAATGTACTTTAGGAATTAGTTACTCCAGCCACAAATCAGTTGAATTTATGCACAGTTGTAATACAGTTTATGGCCTCATGGTACATTGCTTCAAAAACAGCAGATGTGAAATTATGATAAATATAATGAGTGTTTTTTTGCCTGATCTACTGGAGTAGAGAAGGATCTGGAGCGTGTTTACCTATCCCATACAGTACATTTAATGTCTTAGTCAGGACTCCTGACAAAGGCTGATTAATGTCCTCATCTCTTTTATTAAAGATAAGAGTAGCACTGCAGTCAGGAGATAGAAAGCACACCATAAATCTTCGTAAAATGAGCAGTCAAATAATCACTCATCAGAAATAAAATCTACATACATTAACGCTAACGCTCAGCCTACCGTGTGCACAGCCGTAAAAAAAAAAAAAAAAAAAAAGTGGGGGGGGAGAGAGACCAGACAGATTTCCGGAAGTTTTAATTTCAACTAGTTCTTTAAGTTTAATGTTACAGTTCCCGTAACCTGGATGCAAAAGCTGGCATTTAAAAGCACATGTGAAAGGACCAGATGCCTTGTCATTACATTAAGAGCATGAAGCAGGCAACAATTAAGCGATTCACTGGAAAGACATAATGCTGATCTATGCTAGCAATTAATCACAGAATACATTAGACAATGATGGGTGACCTACAAATTTTTGACAAAATAATTTTTCATCATGTTGGCGATTTCTTAGCCTAATATGCCTGCGAGGCACAGAGTCCAAACCTGTCATTTATTCCATCTCTCCTTGACAGGCGGCAACCTGTCTTCCAGACAAAATGAACATTATCTGTGCTCACTAGACATTTAGTGCAGGGCTTAGCTTATGACTAATGATAATAGGCAGACAGAAATGTTAGAGTCTGAAATAATGTTCTCTTTGTTAAAGAAATTTCTTGAGGTAGATTTTTTTTTTCCCAAAGACACATAAAGATAAAAACTGTTTATATCTGATTTTTTAATGCAACTTTAAAAAAACACATTTCAGTTCCCAAAATAAACAGAAAAATATCATGTCTTTTTTTCTTTTTTTTTTTCTTTTTTTTTTTCTTTTTAATTTGCATCCCATAAGATTTTATGCTACTTGCTGCAAGAATTCATGCTAACAAACTGCTCACACAACAGGGATCTGAAGTAGAGAATTCAACAGAGAAAAGATTAATAAACAGCCTGGCTTATTAGCTGCTGATTTTAGTTATCTTATTTTTGTCAGTTTTACATAAATGAAGTCTCCTAAACCATTCATTTACCATTCATTTTTACCTGATAATAATGTAACCATAGACTGTCCTCATATAATTCCTCTTGTTCTTGGACAGATATATAGGTGTGGATGGAGCCTAAATCCACTGTGATAGAAAATATGTTAAAAATATAAAATGATGAGAACAGGTTTTTTATTGATATTGAATTTTAGTCTTCATTAATATACCAGTGTTTTACATTTTGTGATAGTTATCCACTGGGAGAATAAAATGTAAAGTAATTTATTAATTTTTGGTCTTACCAAATATTTATGGAACAGCGTGCCCTAGCTAACTCAGGATCCAAGTGCCAGGAGCAGAGGAGACAGCAAAAAGACCACAGAGTGTTTGAGTGTTTTCTGCCTGTATGATGAAACTTCAGAAGCAAAGTCTTGATTGAGCACTCATTCAATCTTCATCACACAAAGACTCTAATCATACTATTTTATGCTGGGTTCTGTACAAACACAGAACAATCAACATCCCAGAGGATATACTTGAATGAACTAATCTTTTGCACCTTAGATTCAAGTTGGGCACACATTTGGGTTTTGATTTTATTCCCTCTGAGGTCTTTGGCAACCTTTACACTGATAACTGCATAAAACCAACTAAGAGGACAATTTTTAAGAAACAATGGAACTTAAAGGAGAAAATAAAGTTTGTTATGTCAGGAGAACTGAAAGCATGTTTAAATAATATATTTTAAATACTTCTATAAAAACTAAATTCTTATAAAGTGTGGAGGTAATTTTAACCAGATGTGCATCCTCTTAAAAATATTTAGGTTGTTTTATCTGGTATAGTTCAACATCACGCATGAATTTGTAAAGATTTGTAAATCAGAAAGTTATCTTCACATAGAATTTCATTATTGGGCTGAAAATAACCCCAAATAAATATATTTTGCACTGGCCCAAGGTTTTTCCATTTCAGCAGACAAAGATGTATAACAGGACAAAACTTGTCCTGTTTCCTACATTGTATTTGTTATTTTATTGTTCCAAAGTATGTGATATAAGTAGTTAAGGACAAGAATATTTTGACTAATGATTTGGTTTTGACTGAAATTGCAGTTAATTTTTTCTAAGAGGTTGACATTTAGGTTTTTACAAAATGGCAAAAAAATGCACTTGATTTCTGCAAAATATTTACTTAATCTCTGAAAATTCAGTAAATATGTTGAAGTTTTGTTACTACTTTTAAATCGAATCACACAGAAATCATGTACAAGTTACACTGCAGTGTTTGGGGAGGGAAGGGGAGAAGCTTCTGTATTTTGTCTTAAAATATATTGACTGGAAAAGAATGAATGAATTATCTTTTCATCTTTTAAAAATACCAAAGATTTCCGGTTAGGGGATTAAGGTACTCTGATTGTGAAAACTTATATTTTAATATCCATCTAATGTTTGGAAAACAAATAACCTTAGTCTTCACTGGCTTCAAATCCTTAATATTTTCTGAGAATCCATTTCATCTCTTTTAATATGAAAAAACTATCACATAATCTTTTTCCCATGAGATGACCTAGCACTATTTATTTGATTGATTCATCAGTCCTAGTTCTATAAGCAACAGAAAGAAACAGCAAAGATATCTCTAAATCAACACAATATTTATAAAAGTAAGTGTTTTTCCTCACCTTGAATCCAGTGGGAAATTCTTTTTTGTTTGTTTGTTTGTTTGCTTGCTTGTTTGTTAACGCAAAGTTGACCCAAATTGTCATCTATCTCCCTGTCTCCTGACAGGAAGCAACAAGGAAATTTTTTTGAGTACTGCTATCTAACAATCTGAAGTCAAAATATTGGTTGGAGTCTATCATTAAGGGAGTGTCAACCTAAAAATATATTTTAAAAAGCCAGTCTAGAAGACTTCATCGATGTTTGTGAATCTGAATTATGAGTTTACTTGTTAATTTTGCTTTTCCCTCAAAATATATTTATATTTTATGTCATTATGATCCTTTTAATTTACTGTAGAGGAAAGAAGAGTAGAGTCCTTGTTCAAACACAATTTTATTGACATGTTACTTATGTAAGATTCAGGAAATACTGATGAGTAACATAAACATCAGCTAAGGCTTGATTAAGTCATGTACGTATGACACTACAAGTTTAAAGTTTATTCATTAAATCAGTAAAGGATGTTTATTGATTTAAGGAATTCAATGGTCATCTTATAAGCAATTGACTAATCAGGTTTTAGGCATATAAAAAGTATAATGGAGTGTCCATATGTTGGAATGAGAATCCATGATACATGGGCCTTTAGAGATACTAATTTCCAAGCAAGGGGACACATTTTGACTTCCTGAGAGTCAGTGTGTATAGAAAAACCTTTTTTTTCCTGTGGGAGTGAATAGGTATTTTATGATAACTTTAAATATTGTACTTTCTTTTGCATTATAGACATTCTCAGCAGCTTTTTGTATGTCCTTTCACTACCACCATTTTGAAAGTCTGAATCATTACTTGACTTGAATTTCCTGACAACCTCTACTTCAAAGTCAAGATTTTGCCTGACTTTTATGAAGCTGAAGTCTCTGCCTTTTAATGTTGTGAAAAGCTATATCTCCCTCTAAGAAGTCTATTTAACTTCAGGAAATTAAATTTTAGCCCTAAAGATGAATATGGTGTTTTGAGAGGCTGATCTCTTCTTCTGTACCCTTTGATATATGTATATATATACACAGATAATGCTCAAGTCTTATAGTGCATAATTAGGAGATGTACCTCATTCAAACGCACCTTTGTCGCACACACATGCAATTCTGCATCTCACTTACTGAAAGTATCTACATGTTCTCTGGACAAAAGCCCAAAGGCAACACAAATGTCAGCTGCCTTTTTTTTTTTTTTTTTTTTCTTATCTATTACTCAAACTACCTCAAACTCTCAAAATATTCTGGACGTGTACTTTCAAGCCAATCATAATTCTAGTGTGTGATTACTCAAGTTTCTAGTGCCATTCACCTAAGAATAGTAGCTTTTGAAGATTAATATAGTTTCATTTCTCATGTAATTACAAAAAATATTTGAGAGGAGAGATGGTGATACAATCTTACTAGCTTTGTGTATTCTGATTATCTGAAAATGAAGTAGAAAATCTGTACTAAATATTAATTTTGAATGCAGATGGAAAGAACAAAACCAATTTGCTATTACATTTCCTGCTTTTACATCAACACAAAGTAAATTCAATTTTTAATCAAAAGAGCAAAATAACCTTTACCCTCCTTAATTACTGCACAGAGATAGAATTCTAAGTACTTGGGACTTTTCAGAAAATGAAAGTAGATTGTCAGTAACTGATGATAATGCTACAAACCTTGTTTTCAGTTTTCCCAGATTGTTTTAGGAGAATAAACAACCACTATCTATCCCAACTATTAAGCCACATAGCCTGATCTCTATTTAAGTTCTTCTGGTGAAATTTTCAGATGAATTAAAAGAAGTTTAGCAAAAAAAAAAAAAAGAACATGCTGAGTTCCAGTGGGATTTTGACACTTCTTCCCATCTTTGAATATGTCATCCCACAGATCAGAACTAATGTTGAAGTTCTAGCTAGAAACTAGGAAGTCACTGCAGCTCAGAGAAAATTAGGCAAAAGTTTGCTTTCAGAGATATTCCAGGTGTGAGCTACAGTATTTTGTGAGCTGCTATTTCAAATTTAGATAAAGAATGGCTTTGTATATGACACACTACAGAAACCAGAAAAAAACATGGAGTGAGTAACCTTATCCATAGTGAAAAGAAATTGATGTCATCTCTTAGACAAGGTAAAAGCAAAGGCATAAAGAATACATGGACAAGGATGCTATTTGATTGTGAAACTGCTACTGAGAATTTGACTCTGCTTCATGTGAACCAAAAGGCAGATTATCGTCCACAATATAAAGTTCTTATTATTTTCCCATGTTGTTGATTTTGCCTCAGTCCTTCTCTACTACACTCAAGCCAGCTCTTATTTATGTATTTTCTCTTTACAAAAATTGCTTGCACACTCAGTAGCCCTAGCAAGGTCAGATGCAATAGCGTTGTAAATATGGGTCCATTGCCAGGCTGAAATTTCAGCTGTCTGTGCTTACTAGGAAGAGGGTAAACAAATAAGAGCCCCTGGAAGGCTACACGATGGCCTTAAGGGAAAGAAGAATCAAAATAATTTCTTCATTAGGCTCCAATATACACTCAGCGAGGAAAGAATGGAGCCATGCCACAAACACCAAGATTATTTCTGTGAGATCTGTAAAAAGAGAGAAAAATCTCATGATCGATGTGTCAAAAGCAGCTGAGAGATCTAACGGTGCTGACATGGATGCACCCAGTGCCCCACTATTTCTACCATCATTATATGGCTTCTTTTGTGTGCGTGTAGTTACTCTCAAAAGGCAATAGAAGAATGTGTTTTTACAGATGAGAAATTATTTGAGGTAATTCTGTTTGGTCTATCATAATTACATGTTGCTGGAAGAAAAATTATATCCTTTTTATGAATGAATACTTTGTAGATTCTGTGCATTCAAAAAAAAGTCTTGATTTATCGTATTTTCTTTACTTACTTCTCTCTTTATATTCATCTAACTTAGGTTGAAAGATGAAAACAATACAGATGAAAATATACAGATTATTTAAGAGATCTTAGAGAGTGCTGCAAAGAGCAATGTAAAAGCTGAATGTAAAATCAGATGAAGACTAGAAGCCTGTTAGCAGTGTATGCAAAGATTATATGTTCGTGTTATCATACTGGTGGAAGAGCAAATCAAGGACATCTTGTAGACTATGAAATAGCTGCAGTGGTTGTGGGCCAATCATGTCATAAACATGAACCTACAGAACCTGAACTGTCATTTATTTTATGTCAGTTCAGGTTCTTATGTATTTATTTTCCAGACTCAAATACAATGGAAACAATAAAAGGAAGACTCAACTAGCAGAGGTCTCACCTCTATTTTGTATAATTTGCTGCTTAAAAGCTTACAGAGTAAAACATGTAAATATATGCAGACCTGAGAGTAAGACCTCAGTAAGGAAATTACAGAGTATGGCTGAGGAAACTATGGGCCATAAACAAGAAAAGCACTATGGCTGCTAAGCACCTAGAAACCTGCTATAAATTGTTGCAGAGGTTTTGCTTCAGTGGGTTTAGTATTCTGGGAGAGGTTGGCTTGTGGCTACATGTGGCAGAGAATTCACTGGGGCAGGAGATCACAAGGATTCTCACTACACCAGCCCAGCTGCAGCTCTCAGCACTATGAATGGGGGAATCTGTCAGAGTTATTACCCAGTCCTGGCATGCATTTTTTCCTTTCAAGCAGCACGACTTGAAGAGAGACGTACTGGAAATCTCATAATGCTGCTGCTGCTTGTAAGATTTCCACTCCAGTGTTTCCAGTGCTGAACAATTTCAGATAAGACATGTAATCATTTCAAGTCAGATCCTCTGCTGATGTAAATTAGACTAGGTCCACTGGAGTCAATTAAAATACCTTAGTTTTAAACGATTTCTTTCTCCCTTAGCCTTGAGGTGTTTATTCACACCTTACTTTTGAGAATCTGAATCTTTTTTTTTTTTTTTTTTTAGTAGTATTATTTGTTCCTTTCATAAAGGAGTCTGGGCAAGAAAGAATTGTGTAAGCCTGTGCCTTTATTGGGGTTTATTGCATGCTGTTTTGAAGGATAGTGAAGTGAAGGTGAAGAAGCTTAAAAGCAAAACTAAATGTATAGAACAAAAGGAGAGAAATTTAGGGCCAGATGTCTGAGTTTGGAACCTATTGAAATGTATATGTGAAGTGGACAGATTTACAAATGTCCAGAATAACTAGTGGTAGGAAACATTCTTAAAAAATTGTTCCAAACAAATCTGAAGGCAAAGAAAATAGGAAAGCATTCTCCAGTCTGGATCATGAGAAAAAAAAAAAAAAAAAAAAAAAATCATTTCCACCTTCCTTCAATTTTAATGATTTTCTAGAATAATTCTTTGTTACTGAACTCCATCACAGTTCATCACAGCACAATTCCATTTTTTCCAGAGACAAGACAATGAAAGACTGGTTAATTCTTTGCAGCTGGCTTTGCAGCACTTCCATGCTGCACAACCCTGTTTAGAGGAGAGGTATCTGTGGTCCTTTCTTTGACCCAAAGGAGATAATTCTTTTCTTTGCAGCCTTTGGCCAGATCTGTATGCTTTGCTATTCTCCTTTTCAGATATTTAATTAGAGGAAAGTAAGACTACTTTTAGTTCAAAAGAAAAAATTTCCAACAAGCATGTCCCAGTCTACCAGAGGTGTGTTGTGCTGAACCTTCAAAAGAAATATCCCCTAGCATAGCATCCCTTCCTACTACCACTAGTAAAACATAGTGGACTCTGCCAGATCATAGAAGTGAAGTATCATCATGAAGTATCATCATGAAGTATCATCACAGAAGTGAAGTATCATCATGACATGATGATAAATCTACAATCTAGTAATATTTTTAAAGTTAACAGCATTATTTAGTTAATGCTTAAAGAGAAAAGAGTAGTTTGTTATGAAGACATGCACAACTAATAGTAAGCCAAATTTGGAAGCATACAAAACACTTCTTTATTCCTAGTAGCTATATTTCGTACATGCACCAGACCCATTTCTTCACATTTTTGGATTTTAGAATACCAGGCTAAGCCTTCATCAGTTCTCTCTATGACACCACCAAAACTGAATGACTGGAAATCCACTCATGAACAAAACGTCCTGAATAATCTGCTAAAGTAGAAGAAAAAAACAGCTACTATTTGGTCAACCCAGTGAGAACTAACATAACTTGAGACAAGATGCCTAAAATAGCATAAAGAAACTGGTAGATGCCTGTGGTGGTTTTACCGTGCTAGGCAGCTGAACACCACAACCGCTCTCTCACTCCCCCCCTCAGATGAGGAGGGGAAGAAGTAAAGGAAAGAACAACTCACAGGTTGAGATAAGGATGATTTAATTAAAGAGAAAAAAAATATTATTAAGGAAATATTATTATTAATTAAACAATTCAACTAAAGGGAAAAAAGGGAAATGGGAAAAGGAAGGGGGAAAGGGAATAACAAAACAAAACAAGTAAAGGTTATGTGGAAGTGCAGAGGAAAGAAATTACTCTCTACTTCCCACAAATGAGCGATGCTTGACCACATCCTTGAAGCAGGGCCTCAACGCACATAGCCGGTGTTCGGGAAGAGAACAGACATTTTCGCAATGAGAGCCCACCCCTCCCCTCTTCTTCCTTTTTCCACCTTTTATTGCTGAGTATGACATCATATGGTATGGAATATCCCTTTGGTTGGTTTAGGTCAGCTGCCCTGGTGATGTTTCTTTCTCACTTTTGTGCCCACCCGCTAGGAGGGTTAGAGAGAGTCCTGATGCTGTGCCAGCACTTCTCAGCAGCAGACACAACACTGGTGTGATACCACTGCTGTTCTAGCTACAAGTGCAGAGCGCAGCACTGTATGGGCTGCTGCAGGGAAAGTTAACATCCCAGCCAGACCCAGTACAATGCCTTGTACGTGTACATGCTTATTTAGCTATTTGCATTTTCTAAAAAAGGCTCTATTCTTTTCCTCTCAAATGAAAACTATTGCAATATAGTGACAGGGTTTCTCAACACTTAGGGCCTATGATTGTCATCCCAAGTAACACAGAGGACTTTCCAAATATACTACATAAAGGTAAGGCATAATGAGAACACAATACAGATATAAATAGCTGAAAGCAGAAATTTATGACCAAATGTGGGGAAGAGCACTCCATTGGATGACACAATTAACAGTCCTGAGGAACTTTATCAATAATATTCAGCCAAAATAGGAGTATGACATTGCTTGTGTAGGATACTGACATTTTTTTCTTTTCTATTGAAGCTAATTGTAATGTTATAGACTGTCCCTTTATAAGTTACTATGGTTCTAGAGGTGTTTTAGAACATTTCATGCAATAAAATGTGACTCATAAATTGCTTTGATTTCTTTCACAGAAATGGAGTGTGCACAATGTAATCAGCTGTGATTCATTTATTTCTCCTAAAATGTATTCTCAAAAATCCATTTTAGGATCTAGATTATTTGCAGAAAATCCCTTAGATTTTCCTAAGGGATCTATATTCTAATGCCACAAAAGGCAAGCCCATCAGACATTACACCAGGCATACAATTATAGGATGTGTCCTAACAAAATCCTGCAAATCATACCACATATTATACTGGACTCCCACATATCTGAAATTCACGGTTACCCAAACCACCTACCTACTGTAATCACAGCATTGTACAATGCGTGGGTGCACAGCATTCAGCCTGCTGAGATCTATTTCATGACTCCCAGTGCATACCAGATACCAGACTGGTAGATTACCATATCTGTATTCTCCTGCTTGTCACAGTGAATAAGTGATTTAATATGTAGTTGAAGAATTTGTGATTGATTTTATTTATTTATTAGGAAAGGAAAAAGCAGCATTCTTCTAACCACACTTCTATTCATTCCCAAACTGTAATGTCATAACTATCTACATTTCCAGAAATTTTGGGCATATCCTTTGGACAGTACCTCTTCACAAGAATTTTAATAAATAAATAAATAAAATCCTTAAATTATTTCTTTTGGGGGAATAATAACAATAATAATAATAATATATGGAGTATGGAACATAAAATAGTGAATTCAACAACAGTTTACAGTCATCTTCTGCAGCGCATCTCAGATTGTATTGTACTGAATCATTTTGTTTGTTTAGAATAGATGTACAATGATGGTAAAAGAATGTTCCAGTTGAAATGTCAAAGTCTTGAATATGAGGAAAACTAAAAAAGGCATTAAGGCAAAGCATGATATGCTAATTCAGCTTTCTTGGATATATTATGATAAAGAATTTAATTATAGGATGCCATCATATTTTTCCCTGGGACCTCTGCGTCCTTCAGTTCACAGAGTGGACGGATGTTCACTTAATGAGCAGTGATCCAATATAGTTTTTATACATATTGTTCAATGGATGGCCTCAGGCCTTATTTAATGTATTTACTGTATATTATTCAGACCAGATATGAAGAAAGAATTATTAATTTCCTTCTTTTTTTTTTTCACAATGTTTTACTATTCTATTTCTACAGAACACCCTCACAATGAAAGTATTTTTTATGATTTCCCTCAAAACATATAGAGAAACAAGGCACAAAGGCTGAAGATGAAAAAAAAAATCGTTTCAGATGCCCAATTTGCAAAGTCTAGAACTTAACAGCACAGGATATATGGCACAGAATTACAGTTCTCCTTCACTTACCTTGCAGCATTTTTGCCAACCCCAGAGTGCCAGAACTTCTGAGAATATTTTTTTCTGATTTTTTTTTTTTGCATTTCCTTATCTCACTCATCAGTACATGTAGAACAAAAGAACCATTCTTCTGAAAACAGGATCCTTAATAACTTAAACCTCAACATCCCTAGAGCAGAGCTATCTAGCACACTAAATTTCTCTGATTTCTTGATTCTCCATCAAGGAGTGTTGAGTGCTGCCAAGATTTTCTGCTTCATAACTTCTTGTATACTATATGAAAAACTGCCTTTAGGGCATCTCAAGGGTATCCTTACCTTTTGGACATCTAAACCCAACCCTTCTTCAAGAGTCAAGCATTCCAGTACATTGCATGATATATGGCCCTATGGAAACATAGTGGAAAACTGACCTGTTAATGGCTATATCATAAAGCAGAAGCTTATTTGATCGATTAAGAGTGTGTAACTGATTTTGGACATAGTTTTGGAGTGCCTGGCTTCACAAGGGAAATTTTTATGTGGCTTCTAGGTACTTCTTTGTAAGGTAACAGAAAAACATGTCATCATATAGCTTCACATTGATATCAACAGTGGTCAACAAGACAGATTTCAACTTACTCATTTGTTTCATCATGTTCTAGTGCAATGGAGGACCATGACCCTTTATCATAGGGCAATATTCTGCGATTCTCTGGTCCTGTTTTGCACTAGTAGGTGCTCTGACTGTTGTTCAACAAATATTTGTTGAAAACAGAAAACAAGGCTCAGGAATTCTGGATTCATTTCTACATTTTGGAAGACAGAGTGCTTTAGGGCTCAGACATTTCTACATGTCTACTAAGGCTGATCTATTTGGTTGGTGTTTTCTCCTGCTTGTCACTGTGCCAGACTTCTGCTTACCCCTTCTTCATCATCCTGGTATCATCATCCTGGTTTCATCACCTTCAGAAACCCTGGCTCGCAACTCCCACACATTTTATGTCAGTTCATTCTATTTATAAAAGCCACCCTTCCTCTTATATTCTCCAAGTTGTTTTTTCCCTGGATTCTCAACCAAATGTAAGGGTTTTATTTGTTTGTTTGTTGTTTGTTTTTTTAAATATGGTGAAACAAGTTTCTCTTAAACTTAAATCGAGCTGGTCTTGCAAATCTTTCTTGGGAAAAAAAAAAAAAATGAATCTGAGTGAGACAATTCTGCAAATAAATGTTTTTCTCAAGATATTAATGTTTTGGCACAGATTTAAGCAACTAAAAACATGGTTTTCTAAAGGGAAGCATCAACTAACTTGGCTGCAGGCAGCACTACTGGCTCCACCTACAATAAATCCATGTCCCTTACACTTAAATAGCCAAGTCTGGAAATGATGCATTTCCATTTACAAATGGATTCGTTTGTCTCTTCTGATCCATCTCCTTGCATCATCTGGCACCAAAGAACCACAAACTCAGCAAGTCTTCCCAGACATGAATTCCTCCAGTGTGTACTGGTATAGTGCCAGGACACTGCCAGTGAGGGATCACCATGGTTGCAGCACTGCTGTCCTTTGGCTATTGACAGGAGCCATCATCAACCAGTGGAAAAAAAAAAAAAAAAACTCTGGGGCAGTTTTCAAATATTGCAAGATAACTTGAAGGTATCTGCAAAGTAAAGGCACAGTTATCGATTCATGTCTTGTCCACCAGTATGGATGAGAATTTTCTGACCATTTCTTTTTCACTGGAAAATGTTGATCTTTCTAAACATGCCTGAGATTGCAAAATAGGTGCACACACTAAGTTCAGCACAACTAAACTGCTTTTACATAAGGTAGTCATAGGAAAAGGAAGTGTCATTCAAATCAGAATAGCCAAGACAGTGACAGTCAAAACATTTTTTGTCAGTCCTCCACATGGCAGGTAGGTGCCCTGAATATGACTCAATTGAGACTTCTGACTCCTGTAAAAATCTGCCTGCATCCATGAAGACTTTTTTTTTTTTTTTTAAATCTTGAATATATCCCAGTGCCAAAAGGAAAGAAAAAAAATGAAATCAGATTAAATTTTTCAATGTTTTCTAGTTTTCATTATTTCTTCCAAAACTATAACACCCACATATTTGCAGTTTGAAGGGTAAAATGTCATAAAACTGCCACACTACTCTGTGGAAGACACTTATAACTCAAGCAAAACAGTCCAGAGGCACAAGTCTCATCAAACACCCTGTGTTTGTCACCACAAGCAGCACCAGAAAAATGAACACAATATTTCAACATTACCAAAAAAATATCTTTCAGGATAAAGAAGCATTAAAGTGAGACAGAGATTCCAGAGATGATGAACGATGCTGAAGTTTAAGTTGGTGCCGTTCAATGGCACTATGCACCAGGAGAAAAAATTGCATATAGTTTGCATAGTAGTAGATCACTGGCAATGTTTCCACTGGAAGATGAAAACATTATAAGTTCTACTGCTGGAAGCTGAATCATGCTCTTTATAAGGGTCTGAAAGTACTATATTCATGCTGTTTCATAAGCATTGTCACTTACCATTGCCACTTCTCCACTGGTTTCTTTAGATGGCTTCTGTCTGTACTGTATGTGAGGGTCTTCCCCTCAGCTGCATCTATCCCATGGAGTAGTTTTTCTTCATATGTTTTCTGTACCAGTTCTTCATTTCAAGTATCAGCTCATTGACTAAACATCTGAGTTTGGCTCTCCTTCTGCCATCATTCATTTGTGTAATCATAGTATTTTAATTCTGTAAGGCCTTTAGGGGTACACTTTGTGTGAAAGAAACATTCTAAAGTCTTGAATCACATAATCAATAGCAGCAGTGTGGTTTTCATTAACAGTAATGCTTTGACCCCTCTTGTATGTCAGATTAAGAAATAATGCCAAATACTGACCTCTTACCTATTTGGAAAAGTCTGGCATGATCTTTAAACCACAGCATATGCAAAGAACAATAAATACATTTTCCTGAAGTCAAAGTCTGGGTTGCATAGCACTGTGAGATCAGACATGCAAATAACAAAATATGGGATATGTGTTGTTTAGCATAGCAATACAGTAAGTACATATGACAGCAATAATCACTTCACTGACAGAGTAAATGTGATATACAACAGCAACTGAAATCTACCATTAAAAGCCTAAGGAAATGCAGCTCCTAAATCCTAATTGTTTATTTCTAGCATGAAGTCATATCTCAGCCATTGACCAAATGAAAATGGAAAGGGGGTTATAATTTGAATAAAACACATGCTGATGTGAATAATTTATTCATTAATAAAAACTAATAAGCTGACCCCCACAGAAAACAATTGCATTTTGTTTTTCCATGTGTTACAATTGTACTGAAAGCACAGCTTTTAATGAAATTATTCTGTTCTGTTGTTATTTTACATTTATGCAGAATATCTCACTGATCGTATTTTTCATGGTCCACATATCTTGACTTTTTGTTTCAATTACTGAACTAAACTCTATTTGCTAACTAAACTGCAATATACTATTGAAATAACAGCAAGGAAAATCTCTTAGCATTGCCTTCCAGTTTGGGGCCTACTTCTGAAGGCGTACTTACTATTGTAAAATCATAATGTCTATGTGTATCTGCTGTTTATTTCCATACAGGTGGCTATGCATGTATGCAACCATTTTGTGTTGTGTGGACATTCATACTCTGAGCACCTTTGGCATGGTCCCCCGCTGTGTTTATGGGAGATGCAGCACCCCCAGGGACACCAGAGGGCAGCAGTCTTTCCAGACCACATGCGGCCATCCCATAATCCTGCCAACCACATTTGAATAAAAGCACCTCCTGTTGTTCATTGGATCTAGGTAAGAGACTCAGAAGCTTTTAATACAACAGATGCATGGGACTTCAGGTCCTCACTGCATAAGGCAGAGGGCTGGATTTAAATTTGTTAGTATGTGTAGAGGTCATTTTATATGTTATTTAAAGCTATATTTCTTGTAATGCATAAATTGAGCCTAAAGCATGTCTATTAGAGAGTGAAGCTGGACAGCTGGAAAGACATGAGTGGGACCATCTAAATTTTCTTTATTGCAATAAAAGACTTAAGCAGAAGACAGAGATCCCTTTACAGAAGGGATGGGCATCCTCCTCTCCATTGAAAATCTTTCTACAGCAATTGGACTCTGAAAGCCTGATTCTGCGAGATGCAAAATATGTTTGCCTTGTTAAGAAAAGCATTTTCAATTAATGTTTAAAGTTAAGTGTATAACTGCAGCCAATAACAGTCAATTTGGTGTTCATCATCTTAAAAATGCACGTTTGTATTTTGTCAGGTTGTGCTGGAGATCTCAGTAGTTTATAGGAATGAGAAGGGTATTATGACTTAAGTTGAAAGAGTCAGAAATCAGGACCCTGTTGATTAGAATGAACTCCAGGTCTTCTTTTTTTCATCTAGGAGAACATACCCTACTAGTTCCCTCTGTCCTCCCCACTTCAGGTTTCCTAAAAAAAAAAAAAAAAAAAAAAAAAAAAAAACTATTTTGCGTTATTTAAAATACTCCAATAGCTGTTCTTCCACATCTCCTGTCTATTCAATGCAAGTGAAAACCGTAAAATGAAGTTGAGTAATTCTGGCATCCAAAGAAAGTGCAAGGAGACACTTTTGAACAGCCAGAGAACACAAAAGCACAGCTATATTATACTCTTTGTCATTCCAAGTTTAACAATAACAATAAGTATATTAATCACCAGCACCACTGAAGTTTTGTGTGCAATTAGCATTTCAACGCCCTCTCCCTTTGCTGGGGTGGAGCAGTTTGCCTCCATTGTGAGCTGCTCTTAATTGTGGTGCAAGAATGGACGGTTCTATGATTGCATTTTGGAAACTGGTGGTGGTTCAGTTGTTAGAGGCAGGCTAAAGTTTCTATGTTTGTTTGTTTATTTGTTCCTGTACTTGTACTTCTGCTGTGTTAACTCATGGAAATTGCTCAGGGACAGATTTAAATCAAAACAGACAGTTTCCATTTCTGCTCTGTAACTAGTAAGATTTGTTTAAAATGTGCTGCTGCTGGAACATAAGGCATGTCTGGAATGTTTGTTTACTTGCCGTTCTGAGCATGTGCCCTTTTGTGAGGAGACAGGGCTTTCAGCAGTGCAAATCTCCTGTGCCAGTGGCTGGGCCTCTTTAAATAATTATAATAATTGTGGATTGAGATGGGTTATTCTATTTTTAAATAAAGGTGCATGTATGTTATTTAATATGGTGGCTTCAGATATTAACCTCATACTTTACTGGTCTTTTAAAGACTTCCACAAACTACAAGCACACACATGTAGATGGTTCCTAGGATTATACCTCAGCAACTTGAAAATGTTTGTATTTCTTCTGTGCTGGGTATATTTTGCTTACCCAAGCAGACAAGTCCTTTCTGGTTAATCCTACCCAGTTCTGTGACTTGCCCATCCCATGAGGATTTGGTGCATGGAGGTTATTTGTTCTATTAATCAGGAGGTTCCTAAATTCTAATCCTTGGTAAAGCACTGGATTGCCATCTGACCTTGGCAAGTCACTTGACCTCCTTTTGCCTCAGTCAATCCAGCTGGAAAATTGGGTAAAAAGGCAGGACTTTTCTGAAAAACAGATGCTGCATCTGAGATGAGATTCCTTTTGCAAATAATAAAGCAAATCAAGAGACAGAAAGGGGAGCTTTTGCAAAATGCAACTTTTGGGACTTCACTAATCTTTGTTACATTTTACCCTTTGGTAGGAGATTCATCAAAATGCCTTGTTTGACAAAACAATGTACGCTGGTGGCTGAAGGGCTGATGCAATATTTATGCAAACATTTATGCATGTGTTTAACTTGAAAGACCACATAGCTTTCTTCATTTAGTAATTTACATTGGCTTCTTCGTGATGTAGGAGGAATGAGGTAATGAAGGGACTTGACATGGATATCATATCTGATTGAGCCAGCAACATGCCACAGACCACATTCCTTGGACTATGCTGCTCTGCTTCACTGTTCTTGTGGGAAAAAAAAAAAAAAAAGGAGAGAGAGAGAGAGAGAGAGAAAGAAAGAGAGAGAGAGAGAGAGAAAGAAAGAAAGAAAGAAAGAAAGAAAGAAAGAAAGAAAGAAAGA
>NC_048897.1:15029363-15056660 GCF_011077185.1 Oxyura jamaicensis | reverse complement strand
AGAAAGAAAGAAAGAAAGAAAGAAAGAAAGAAAGAAAGAAAGAAAGAGAAAGAAAGAAAGAAGAAAAAGCAGTCAGCTCTTCTCACTTCTTTGGGTAGATAAAAATTGATATTTCTGAACCATGCACCCTTGGATGAAAGGGAAAGTTTAAGGTTCTAATTTCTTCTGTTACTCTATTGTTTCTTTTTCACTCTGCGGAGCTGCTAAGCAGTATAATAATAATGTAATTGGTGCTATCTACACAAATACATTAAATTTCACCAGGGACTGGAGAGTGTCAAATGTCCTTCTTACAAATTTAACAAAATCCTGACATTTTATATAGACAATCAAATTCAGCTCAATACAAATGCTTTTACTTGAAAGTGCAATAAATGGGCAATGGAGACTAACATTAAGACTTGACTGGAAATGACATCCCAATAGAGAATAAGAGATAATAGATAGGTGAGAAGTCATGATCAACTGATTATTTGTGCCTGCATATACTTAAAACATTGCAAGAAGCTTTTTATGCATTATGACAAATATTTATGCTCTTGTTTAATTTTGTAAAAAAAAATATCTTGCTTAATCTTACAAAATTATTTAACAACTTACAGTTTTGCATGATTTCAGTGAATTCAGTGAAATTCAGATCAGCAATTTTTTAAAGTCACAATCTCTATTTAAATGACTAAACAGGGGTTAGAGCTTGCTTGTAGGGTGGTGAGTTTTGAAAATGAGGTCCTCTACATTTTTAAAGTCACTGATTTGAAATACAGAGTGGAACTCAAATGATTGAGACTCACTTAAAAAGAAATTAAAATAAAATGGTTTCACAGCTTGAAAATCAGAACTACCAAATTTCACAAAAGTAGCTGAGCAGGAATTAATTCTCTTAGGTAAAGGAAGGAGATAAGGAAGGTATTTAAAGGAGACAAAATTTTATATGGCTTTTTGGGTTTTGTTTTCTTTTTACTAGTTCTTCTATTGGTCCTTTAATCTTGGTGGCAAAGGTTCATATTTCTTCTTACTAATTCTCTCTGACAATAAGTTGGCAACCTTCCCTGTGAAAATATATTGGTGGTGTTTTAGGTCGACCTCAGCCTTAGGGAGAAAAGTGGCATGGTAGGAGTCTTTGTTTCTTGTCATAAAAAAAAAAAAAAAAAAGTATTTTTCTTTGATTCCATAGGCAAGAATTTCCTTTTATTGTGCACAGCATACAGTACACAAAATACACTATGACTGCATTCTAATATTCAGATTACTTTTCCATGTGGCAGGTAATCTTTAACTGGTAAATGAGTAGCATGCTATGGCTTTGAATGGCATCTTCCATATCACCTTCCATAAAGCCCCATTGAATAACTACACAAAAAAGAATATTTCTATCACCTGTCAGCATGTATGTGAAAGCATTAAAGTAGTTCAAAAATCATGTAGGAATTTTAGAAAGAAATCTTTAACGGACTTAAGTTTTTTTTTAACAGTAGGGTGTTTTTCCTATGGAACACTCAAAAAATGTAAGACTTTTTTATCTCAAGACAATAATCAAAATGAATGATTGAAAAATCTATGTCTACAGTCATTACTATTACCATTAATAAAACCCAGTATTTTCACTTTCAAAAAAGTAATTTTCAATGAACATGTCAAGTGAAATGTTTCATTAAAAGGATTTTCTAACACAATCTTTAATTGCTAATGCAATTGATTTGTGGAAAACTACTATCTGATATCCAGTTAAACTATGTTGTATACTGTCCAGGGCTAGGCACTATACAGGAGCAAAGACGGGAATGAATTCTGCTTTTCTGAAGAATTTGCATTCTAAAAATAAAATTAAAAAATAAATAAAAATAAAAAATAAAAGATAAAAGATAATGAGGGGAACAGATGCATCTTTGTTCCTTCCTCTGTCCCTTCTGATCCCTGCCCATACCACTGTCCTCTGTTCAAGTCTGCAACCCCATCCAGCATTTCTCCCCTGCTTTGAATTCTAAATCTCCTTGCAAGTCATTCTTCAATTTCAGTTTCATTCAGACTTTCCACCACTGGATAATTGATGTGCACAGAATTGCTTCCATCTCCCTGAAAGATGGCTCAGTAGAGGCTTTCACATGTGTACGGGTTCTGGTATTCTGGTATTGGATTAGTTGTATGGACAAACCATACAGACAGAAGTCATGACTTTTGACGTCACTCTCTTTCTGCCTTGTCTTCTTGCTGCAATGTACTACTGGTGGCTTTTATAAGTTATAAGTGAAAGTTACTAGGTATATTTTCCCAGTGGATTCTTAAGCCATATGTTTCCATGTGTTTACAATATTTTCCTTCTTTTTAGTGACACCTATTACTCATTTTTATCATCTCTCTCTTCTTGACTGATGTTACTGTATTAAGAAGGGAACAGGAATGCATAAGCATGAATGGTTATTCTTTCTATGTGCTATATGGTGCTTGGGAAATATTTAACATATTTCAATTAAAACATCAGTCTTTCATTTTTCATTGAAGCAGAAACCTTGAAATTAAATCACTGAGGAAGAAGTTGGAGGAGGGAGGAGAGAGGTGCAAGGAGGTGGAGCATTTGTTCACTGACACCACACTTCCTTTACTACTATTTCCTTCAGATTTTATTTCTGAGGTTTAGGTAGTTGCTACTGATAACATGTTCTAGTGAGCCAAAAGAAAAACAGTTCAGGTTATTGTATTTAACCTGTACAGTGTCTTTAAGTGAGAGCTGAGGGTGTTTGACCCTATCTAGGTCAAGCTCTGAGGAATTAACCAAGCAGTGAACTCTAATATCCAGTTTGCCTGTCTTCCTGATAACCTGGCTTCATTCACTGTTGTAACTGCAGAGCTTTCAGAAAAAATTCACCTTGTACTCAGGACCAATCTCATAGGGGAAAAAAAAAAACTTCCCCACTTTCCTAGTGGAAGATATCTTATGCTTTCTTTTAGGCCCATACAGAAAATATTTTCCTTTTAGCAACGTCACTTTATAAAGAAACATCTGTAGATTTTCTCTAATTGATACCACAGTTATTTCATTGGGATGGCCTTCAACTATTTTTTCTCAGTAATTAAATAATTTATACTCGATTATGTACATGTATAAAAGCTTATATGCATGCATTTTTTCAATTAGGCAGAGTTCTCTATCAACAGTCAGTAAATCACATTGAGCTGCTTCTTTTTTTCCCATCTTTTTTTGTTTTTCTTGATCAAGTAAATAGTATGTCAGTGCAGGAAAAATCTTACTGTCTGTTTAATTTAGAGTTCTTCCACGTGCCTCCTTTACTGTCTCAGAGAATTGTTGAAGTTTGGGGTCTTGTTCTGCCTCTTTTCCTTTTCTGGTATATTTCTATTTAAAGACTAAATGCCTGATAAAATGCCTGTATCTAGTGCCTCTGGCTCTAGCAATTTCATCTCCTGTGAGAAAGATGAAGACTTCATATGAGAAACAAATAGATAATAGCTATCTCATGCTGGTCTTCTGTAAAGCTTAATTCTTAGGACCTCATGCAATTCTTGGAGGAGTAGAATAGTCATCAGATCAAGCCTTTACTTTATGCAAAGATCTCCCAAAATGTGAATAATGTTCAAAGCAAAAGGCTTGCTCTTGTATTGTTGCTTTTATTAGGATTATTGATAGTATTCATATCTTCCTTTTACTTAAAATAACCTTGTGCCACACCTGTGGAAAACTGGAAAGTTGTCTGTTTTGCCCAGCTCCCAGAATGCATTTTGGGACAAGCTGTAGTGATTTTAGAGGCAACATCATGTTGTAAGTATTAGCATGATTAGACTGCCATGTCTTGGATATTACGCCTTTCCCAGTGCTCTCGAGCCTGTGTATCCCTGGCAGTTCCCCTGTGAAGGAAGTAGTTTATGTGTTGATGGATACCATGCAAATTGTTCTGTCTGAAGCTGCTCTTGCACAATCAACCTATTTGAGAGGAGAAAAAAATTGATGCCCTCTGCCTATGTAATGCTGTCAGTCAAGCCACACCTAAATACCAGTAGGAGACTGAAAGTTTGGGGAATTGTTGTTTTTGGCTAGCAATTACTGTGCAGCATAAAGCCAGATCCTGAGCTCAGTGGCATAAGCATAAATCCAAAACTCGGCTGAAATGTCTTAAATATCCAGGTTTACACCAAACTGGTAATCAGAATGACCTAATTGCATGCACAACCATCTAAGAAAAATAAAAGCGTGCTAAAATTGTTTGTCTAAGTGCATGTGAAATTCTGAGGAGTACTGTCTGCTTTGCATACTTTTCATTAGTATTTACAACTATTTAAAGAAAGCTACCCGTGTTGTCAAAGCAAATTAACTTGTTCTTTGAAAATCAATCTTCCTTTTTTTTTAGGTGTATACTGTATATCCTCTCACATTTTTTGCCACTGATGGTTTGACACGTTTTATCTCCATGAACAACAAAGCCATGTATAATTCCATGCAATTGTCTTTTAAGATATGAAGGGGGAAAAAAACTAATTTACAACACAAATATATTAGGTTTTATATAAAAAGCATCACATGTATTGATCAAAATGACTTTCTTTACAATATTTGATGCTCAAAAGAGAACTAATTGTATTACATGTTATAAGCATATATTATCCTGTTCAAGCTGTGCCAAACAGGAAAATTGACAAGTAAGCATCTACACTGGAGTTACATACCTCCAAATTGTAATCAGATAAGAGTGTCTATATGCTCAAGTAATATTATTCTAAAGGACCTTTTCAGATACTGCCTAGCAGGATTTTAGAATATCTTTATTAATCTTTATGTAGATTAAAAATACCTTCCTCATATATCTTGCATTTTTGTACCTCTTGGTTTCCAAATATATTTGTTAAGTCTAGACAGTCTGCACATAATGAAACTGTTACTCGAATAATTCAAAAACCTAAAGTAGGACAGTTAATCTAAAGCACATCCATACATACTTATAAACAGTACAGGATGAAAACGAAATTGTCATGTATGCATACACAGCATATATATTCTATAATAAACTCTTCCTAATCAGTTGTGCACTTTATAAAACAATGTAAGAGAAATGACAATGCTGTCATTTGTATATTCTCCCTCAGTTCTCTAATGGAAAGCTTTTTTTTTTTTTTCCTTGCCAACTCATTCCTGACAATGTTAATGATTCACTATAAAGCAGCTTCTGTGCTATGATTTGTGACATTCAGACTGGTTAGATGGGAGGACTAGGCAGGTTTCTGGGGAGTGTTTTGGATGCAGAAATGCCTTGAAGATAGCACTTTATTATATTTAGGACAAGTATGACATCCCACTTCAAGGAAAAGGCCCCTATACATATTGAGAAGGGATTTCTATGGTTTAAGTGGGGAGGAGAAGGTTAGTTTAAAAGAATGCCTCTGTGTTTTTTGAGGCGACATAAAGATAGGAGGTAGAAAAATGGAGGCAGGAGGCAGAAGGATTATGGATAATGGAAGAATTTTGCCTGAGGGTATGTGCCTGCTTTGCCTATTCCTGTATAACTAGAATATTTATAATTCAAATACTTATCTTTAATAATTAAAAACCAAGGAATATTAAAGACAAAAGGTAGAGAATATTATGTACACATATGTAGGCATCATGCATTAAATCCCTACAGTTCCAAAATATAGCAAGAGGTAGATTTAAAGGAGGTTAAAAAAGTGAATATTTTAAAATGTCTTGAAAAAAGAATTTCTAAGTCACTCCAGTTCTGCCAGAAGTGATACCCCTTACTTCTTATTTCTACACATAACTAGTCATGGGGAGAGCTACTAAAAATACACTGCATGGTGACTTGACATCAGCACATCAACAATTAAAAAGTGGATACAAACATTTCAGGTTTTCACAACCTTAAAAGTTTTCCTCATGATTTATGAAAACATTGGATTTGCCAGGGCAATTGCATTTTGCTTTTACAGGACACTTAGTTACATAGCTTAAGTAAACTGCTAGTTGCAACAGAATGCGATATTCTACCACATTCAGTAACACTCTCTGATCTGCTTTCCACAGACAGCAAAGAAACAAAGAAAAACAGCCATTGCTGTGGATAGAGAAGAGTGTTTGAAAAGAGAAAAAGACCTCAAATATGCCCCTAGGTATTATAAAGCTGTCAATTACAAGCAGAAAACAATACAAGGGCTGCAACAAATAATTTATAAAGTGAAAACTATGCAAACAAATAATAAAAAATATTAATCCATTAACATTTAAAGATTTCAAAAATGCCACTTCAAACATTAAAAATTAGAACAACAAAATCAAAAAGGCTGTAGTTAAACATGTTTCAGAAACAGAAAGCTTGGAAATCAAATATGAGTAAATCAAAGATTCAAATCAAATTATTCACTAAGGGCAAAGTAGTTCAATTTTGAAGCATGTTGCCTTTATGAAAGTGAATTTATGGATGATAGCTTAAACTGATGCTTGAAAATCAGAGGTGTTAATATTTACACCTTTGCTCATTACAGCTAGGAAAAGATTAATGAAGAATTAAACATCCAAGTCTCTTTGCTTCCCCATCAGACAGAGTAATCCCTGACTGAACCGTAACTCAGCCTGACAATAATAAGAAACTCCTCCATATATGTAGACATATATATGTATATTATATATAACTTTTAAAACAAATGTTAACACACATGATTTATATATATATATATACTTATGGTGATATCAAACTTCAGCTAATGAATAAAGCCCATGAAATAATTTGAGGAACATGTCCGTAATATAAAAATACATCAGCAAAAGTAGTGAGATGTTATTGTTGAAATATAAGTGCATCCTATATAATTTATTTCACCAACCAATGTAGGTTTAGATTGACCATGTTATTGAATTGTGGCTTTTAATAGATGCCTGAAATATTACAGATCAAATAAAGACCCATGAAGGTCGTTGTTTTTAAAGTATAAATGTCTGAACATGTTGGCTAGCAAATGTGACGCCCATCTACAAGAAGGGCCGGAGGGCTGACCCGGGGAACTACAGGCCTGTCAGTTTGACCTCAGTACCAGGGAAGCTCATGGAGCAGATCCTCTTGGGAGTCATCATGCGGCACTTGAAGGGCAAGCAGGCGATCAGGCCCAGTCAGCATGGGTTTATGGAAGGCAGGTCCTGCTTGACGAACCTGATCTCCTTCTATGACAAAGTGTCGCGCTGGGTGGACGAGGGAAAGGCTGTGGATGTGGTCTACCTTGACTTCAGCAAGGCTTTTTGACACCGTCTCCCACAGCATTCTCCTCAAGAAACTGGCTGCTCTTGGCTTGGACTGGCGCACGCTTCGTTGGGTTAGAAACTGGCTGGATAGCCAGGCCCAGAGAGTTGTGGTAAATGGAGTCAAGTCCAGTTGGAGGCCAGTCACTAGTGGCGTCCCCCAGGGCTCGGTGCTGGGGCCGGTCCTCTTTAACATCTTCATCAATGATCTGGACGAGGGCATTGAGTGCACCCTCAGTAAGTTTGCAGATGACACCAAGTTAGGTGCGTGTATCGATCTGCTCGAGGGTAGGAAGGCTCTGCAGGAGGATCTGGATAGGCTGCACCGATGGGCTCGGGTCAACTGCATGAAGTTTAACAAGGCCAAGTGCCGGGTCCTGCACCTGGGGCGTAATAATCCCAAGCAGAGCTACAGGCTGGGAGATGAGTGGTTGGAGAGCTGCCAGGCGGAGAAGGACCTGGGAGTGATAGTGGACAGTCGGCTGAATATGAGCCAGCAGTGTGCTCAGGTGGCCAAGAAGGCCAACGGCATCCTGGCTTGTATCAGAAATAGTGTGACCAGCAGGGCTAGGGAGGTGATCGTCCCCCTGTACTCGGCTCTGGTGAGGCCGTACCTCGAGTACTGTGTTCAGTTTTGGGCCCCTCGCTACAAGAAGGACATCGAGGTGCTTGAGCGGGTCCAAAGAAGGGCGACGAAGCTGGTGAGGGGCCTGGAGAACAAGTCCTACGAGGAGCGGCTGAAGGAGCTGGGCTTATTCAGCCTGGAGAAGAGGAGGCTCAGGGGCGACCTTATCGCTCTCTACAGATACCTTAAAGGAGGCTGTAGAGAGGTGGGGGTTGGCCTGTTCTCCCACGTGCCTGGTGACAGGACGAGGGGGAATGGGCTAAAGTTGCGCCAGGGGAGTTTTAGGTTAGATGTTAGGAAGAGCTTCTTTACTGAAAGGGTTGTGAGGCATTGGAACAGGCTGCCCAGGGAGGTGGTGGAGTCACCATCCCTGGAAGTCTTCAAAAGACGTTTAGATGTAGAGCTTAGGGATATGGTTTAGTGGGGACTGTTAGTGTTAGGTTAGAGGTTGGACTCGATGATCTTGAGGTCTCTTCCAACCTAGAAATTCTGTGATTCTGTGATTCTGTGAACAACTCTTTTTTTTTTCTAAAAATGTCAGGAGTTTTCTCTTAGAACATGAACTGCAACCTATTCCAGTCAATGAGGGGTTCTCATTGACTTCACCTAGTTTTAGATTTGGCTCATGGGAAAGAGAAAGAAGAGAAACATTTATATATCATAGCCACCAAAACAGCAAGCTTTTCATCCAAATCTAAGTCCTAAAGTTGTCTGAAAGAGGCAAAAGGTAATAACATTGCCACCAGCACTATCTGTTCATTGTCAAAGTGACAAAGGCTTACTCTGTATTTGTGACCTGCTATAGAGTAGGCAGTGTTTGTGAAGTTAATGGTAACTATCCAGTCATGGGTGGGACCCGGGACAGAGAGTTTGCTAGCCCAGTGCAGGTAACCTGAATGCATCCTGTCTCCACATTGCATCCACTGTGGCACAGGCTCAAGGCAAGCAAGGAGAGATTGGCTGTTGTCTATGCCCACATCCTGTCAACACAGGTTGATGATGATGAGTAATAGATGGGAAAGATATGTGATGCTTAATTAATTACATTTGACTTCTGTGCTTATCTTTTTAAATTTATTTTTCCTATATATACATTTTAAGTTTCTTTTAATTGCAATCTTTTATTTTGGGGGGACAGCTTTTACATTAGTTTATCCAAATGCAGATACTACCTGTTTATAGGCTTTATATTAAGGGAGTGGTGTGCTTAGAGGTTTTCACTTTAAATTAAAGTCAATTTCTTAATGCATGCATGTCAGTTTATCTGAACAGCCATTATTACTAAGGAAAGGAAAAGGTTATTTGACAAATTGAGACAGATCAATATAATGGCTCAAACAGATCGGAACTGAAAAGTTGTTAGACCTCAATGTACTCTTCCACCCAAAGACAGCCCAATTCCCTTTCCTGAATTTCTACCTGCCTATGGAATATTTTCATTAGCCTTTCTGCCCTTCATGCCACCTGCTTCAGCCCAGAGAGCTATGTCTACTCCTCCTTCTTCCCTGGTACTTTAGCAATCACGTCATCTTCAAAATAAAGAGGAGTCACTTCTGCGTCTCATGGTTGCTTCAACATACATCTATCAATTCAAGAAAAGATAAAAGAGAATTAAAAAAAAAAGGGAGGGGGGGCAAAATTGTCAACAATAAAGAAGGTTAAGTCCAAACAGAAAAACACCTTTCCCAATATACAAGCCTGTCTGGGTAGGCTTTTTTGTCATTGTTTCAATTAGATAGTAGAATGTGCGGAATGAAAAACTGAAGAAATTGAACATACATTAACCTGCATGTGGGAGATGCGCAGGAGATGATACTGTATCTATGACCAGAGTGGACATGTAGATTGCCAACCAGTCTGTGTGCTTGTCCGGGATGAGAAAAAGAGAAACTCTGAGGAAGTGTTTAGCTAGTTGGTGAGTATTCAGTAGCTCAAAAGTGACTAGGAGCCACACAGGATTTCAGTGACTGTGATATCTGTGGACTTCAGCATAGACTCCACAGTTCATATTCTCGAAATTTTTTAACTCTGATGGCAATATTATTGCTATTCACAAAATTTTATATTCTTTGGCTGCTAAGCCTGCCATAATGTGAGTATTAAACCCTGCAAAAAATTCATTTAGAAATATTCAGTAGTTGCCTATGTGAATCTTTTTCTATGTTTGATGGCCACTTTGTAACATATCTTTAGGATAGACAAGGAGGAGAAAACAAGTTTAAAAAAATAATAATCGCATGGCTTCTGCTTGAACCTGAACATACTCAACTCCTAAACATCTTTTATAATAGTAGCTTGGAAAACATCTTCCTTTTAAAATTAGATGATTATAGATGCAGTAAATGCCTTCCTATGTGAATTCACTCAACTATAAGTGCTCTGATAGTTTCATCCAGTATGTCTTCTAGCTATCCAGGTCTGGGGACTGACCCTGTGAGGCTGTGAGCAAGCCTGCACTGAACTGGCTGAAGTCTGTTCCTGGAATTCCTCTTCAGTATTATCCCACCTTTTTCCTGCATATCAGTCAACTGGGTACAGAACAAGTCACGGGTATAGCAAGCTCTTTGCAAAGGCATTGGAAAACTGGTCAAGTATGACAGGGACAGACGCTCCAGAATATACAAGTAAGCACACAGAGTACACAGGTTGGGTGACTGAATGCACAGGTAGGTTGCTGAACATTGTTCAGCAAAACTTAGTTTCACAGTACAGCTGCCTAAAATGATAGATCTACACTCATCGAAGCAGTTCAGTACAATAATGGGATGATGCCACCAGTTGCTTTCGCATGGCCTAGTAATAGTATACATTTTTATGCTAAACCATACTCATACGAATAATCCATCCAGGAATGAACAAGAATCCTGGTATGCTCCTCTGGTATTCAGCTGCATGTGAGGAGGGAATCTTGGGCTTGGCAGAGAAAACATACATTTACTATGTCTGTACTTGAACACTACTCATGAGAACTGAAAGATTAGATGTGAAGCAGGGAGAAAATATCATGGCTATAAAATTCTGGAAAGTAAGGAAATAGTGAGCTAGTGGGTAGAAGGTCCAAAAGGTACAGGAAGAGGTAATTGTAAACAGAAGGTTAATAACCAACTATTTATACATCAGTACAGCCACTCCTAGCCAACTCTATCCAAGCTGTAAAATGAATGCAATTCAGCCACACTTTCAGGGAGCTAGTCTGCTCAGACTTAGTACATATTACTGGGGTGTGTATAAGGGTAGATGGAAGAAGAGTGTGGATACCTACATATGTGTAGACAGACCCTCAGTTCATACACCCAATTTTATGCCAGAAACCACCGATGTCTAGAATGAAACTGAAGGAAATTGGCAGGACATCATGGATTCCAAGATATTTATAAACTTGGAAAGCTTTAACAATGTAAATCTGTCTTAAGATGGAGCCAACTACTGAGAATGCTGGCAGCCTGGGAGCTAAAAAGCTCTGTATGTTCATCTATAGATATGTTTGAGCATGTTTCAGCATATTTGTGCTGCTCTTGTAATATACTAAAACTTTGAGCATATCCCTCAACCTGTCAAGAGCCAAGTCCATTGTTGCCTTTTGGGGTATTAGATTTCTGTTTCTCCTTTTCACCATCCCACCCTCAAGCTCTTCATTAGTGATATATCTATTTATATATATATATATGGAAATTGAAATGTCATAAATAAAAATATGTGTGTTGACCAACAGAACATTATCCTTTCACAACTTTGACATGACATTTTCTTGGTAAACAGAAAAAAAAAAAAAAAAACTCCAAGCTCTTAAATTAAAGAAAATTCTTTAATGCTATTATGATTTATATTACATTTAATCCAACTCTAAAGATAACATGCTAGAAAACAGCTCAGTAGTTGTGGAAGTCTGTTCAATAGAGAGCATACAGACATACACATTTGTGGTCTTCCATGTTGTGGCATATAAGATGAAATAGTTGGGAAAGGTTTACTTTAGCATCTAAAGAGATGTTGCCCACGGCTAGAACACTGCGTATATGCTCAAACATGTAACTTTCATTCAAAACAGCATGTGTGTAAAGAAATAAGGCAAGAGACATTAAAAACATAAAATGTTTAGTTGCCTTATTGCCAATGAGAGTCTGAGTAATAAACAAAATGTTTTTGATATATTAATTTATAGATAACAATTATATATGATTGGTACAGTGTCTAATAGAATGATTCGTATCACTAGAATGTTAAAATCATTGTCTATACCCTGTGAGGAAAGAAAGAGGAAATAAAGGACAGGCAGTGGATAGTGTACACTGAAGATAGCATTATCTGGTTTAAACCTATTGACAAAGTAGGAAAAAAGGGTCTTGAAATGCTTATTGATCAACATATTAAATGATAAATCATGAGATGGATCAGTGGTACAGGAGTCAGCAGTAGGCTACCAGATTAAATTTAGGAAGAGAATGAACAGCTCTTTAAAAATCTATCTGAGATGGCTAGGTAGAAAAATTGCACTGTGGAGGATGCTAATCAGGAATTATGTGTAGGAAATTTTGCCCTATAAAATATCCTTAGAGTCTCTGAAAACTCTGGATAACTTTCTAATGAAGAAAATATTTAAAGAAATTTGTGAAAGTTCTAGAAGAGGCTTTGTTCTTCTGGATAATGAATGAGTTGCTGACAGTTATCAAAGTAGTGGGCACTTTCTAACTTCATTTTTATGTGCAAACAAACTACAGTCCCATCTTGTAGTAAAACAGCCAGCAGCCTTTCAGGAGTGATATATCAGACTGTATTTTTCTTTCCATCTTGTCTTGTCTCTGTTTGAGTTAGGGGCTCCCAGCTCTTACAGATTTCAGAACTCAGTAGGAACTAAGAACAGGGAAACACTACCTTTCTCAAGATCTCATGGCTCATCGCTCATGGCACTGGACCAACCCTGCTATGTGACATTCAAAACCTCTCCATTTATCACTCATGCTGAGGGTGGCTGACCCCTGTTGCAGCAGATATATATAGCCAAAAGCAGCTTTGAGCAGATTGAAGCTTTCTTTCAAAACTGAATATTGTTCCAATCAGAATAAGTGAAAATTTTTTGAAATAAATAAGTAGGAAAAATGAGACACTGCATACAGTGAATAAAAATAATAATTTTTTTGAAATAAATAAGTGGGAAAAATGAGACATTGAATACAGTGAATAAAAATCATCAACAGTAGACTGCAAATAACTCAAAGATCTAAAGAAAAATAAAAATTCCTTTAGTGGGCAGAAAAAGATTATGTTTTTAATACATCTGAAAAAATAGAACCTAGCAATGGCAGAAGTCTACTAGGTAATAAATGCAGAATTATCAATCTGCAGAAGAAGCATTCAAAAGCATATGTGTTCTGGAAAGATTATACTGTCATATTTTATAGAAAAGACATAATACTTTCCATTGCTAACAAGTAGGGGGAAGGTTAAATGACAGCTATTAAATATTTCCAGATCTGTAAGTTTACAGAAAAAAAAAAAAGGCTGAGAAATTCCATAAGACACTACTGGTGACTTATAACAAATCTTGAACAAGTTAATATTGTGCCAACATTTTAAAAGAAAAAGTACACATGGCTGTAGCCTATACAGCTGATACAAATCCTGAACTAAATAATAGTAATAATGTGATGAAAACGGTGAAGAATCAAAGGTGATAGCATAATGTAAAGGAATGTTGTTTTGTGAAAAACAATCAATCTTCATCTTGTTTTGTGATGGTATCACAGGTCTGATTGTTAAATATACTTGCATCTGTTTAGGTCAGAATAAAAATCAATCTGTTTGCTAGTGAAGATAAAATATAACAGATTACTAAATTGCAGTCTACAAGGGACAGCATGAAGAAGATATTGCCAAGAACGGAAAGGATTTTAGCCCAATACAGAAAGGCATTGCATGAACAACTGGAACTGATGCTATATAAACTGTTATTAAAAATATATTTTAAAAGCTATGCAAATTAAACAGTATAACTATTTCTCAGGAGATAGAGATTTCACTATTTGCAATCTTCAAAACAAAACTAGGTATCCTTCTCAAAGACGCTGTAGCTTAAAGAGAAATTACGACCATAGGGCTAAAGTTAGACAGCATTTTTGTTGGTTATAATACAAGCCTAAAATCTATAAAACTTCTGATTAAATCAAATGGAATTTTGCCATTGACTTCAGTAGGAATAGTTCTTCTATATGAATACTCTCGTATAAGAATGGATGATAATCATGTAATATTATATGTGGTAGAGCTAAATGGCCAAAGGTTTAGCTGCTTTGATTTTGAAATCCAGTTATTAATTTCAGAAATTAAAAAAACTACATATTTAAGTCTTCATATTATTATTATTATTTACAAGGTGCTAACTTCTCAACAGTAAGACCTATTAGTAAAAGTAAAACATCTTATAAAGGCAGAGAAAAGGCAGCCCCAGAGCACAGGAAATTTAAAACCACTCTGAATAGAACACTACAAAATATACAACCAAGTATAATCTTGTACCAGCATCAGGGAATGGGCAATATATCTGCTAAACAAGGGGCCAAGGTGTCTGCATCAATGCAGATCAGCACTGTTATCTGGCACTACCTTTACTGTTATACTCTGATAGTTGTGTGTCATGACCTAGCAGGCCGGGAGATCTAGTCAATGAAATAGACTCAAAGTATAGAATTTGTCAGATATTCTCTCACTGAATGTCCCCCAAATTTAAAAGATGTTTGATGAGGCATCCCGACACCAACAGTTCTGTAACTTAAGAATTTAGTGCTGACACTGGGACACAGGTTGGGTTATAAGATCATTCCTAAAAAACACACAAAAAAATAATCTTTTATTTCTCTCTTCATCATCTTCAACCAGATGCAGAAAACTTTATGTATTTTCATAATGCATGAAGAAGTGACAAATTTAACATTTTATCTTGATTTTATTTTAATAATACTTATGAAAGAAGTAGTTGCTCTGTGCCAAATTACAGACCACTGTTTGAATGAAATCTCTCTACCTAGGGATTCTTCCCACCTCTTCATATATTTGCATTTATCTTCCAAATCTATTTTAATGAGCTCTATATAAAAATGAGAGCTCATACTTCTCGAGCCTGATGAACAGGTAATTACTGTTTTGATTCCCATGAGAGGTCTTTGAAAACCCATCTTGTCATGGCAGTTAAGGGCATAATGTTTTAATTGTAGGTAAGAGAGTGCTGGGATAGTGCTTAAGCTGAATATTCTGCCATGTAACCATTGTCCAAAATACCTTTCAACAAATGACCTATCAATTGTGATACAGCTTTCACCTGTATGTTAAAGAGAGGTTAGATTTTTCTGCCAGGGAGTCTGGATAATTCTTTCTCTGCTAAACTTAGAGCAGTTCTCATCTAAAATCAGACAGAAAGTAGTGTGCTCTACAGGTCAAAATTTAGGTCCATACTTAATTGATTATCTTTCGGCAATTAACAGAAGCACCTACATTAATAAGGTCAGTAGATGATTTCTCATTTCAACCTATACTTAGTGCCTATGAGCTGAGTTCAGGTAAAAATCTTAATCCTTTACTTCCATTTCAAAAGCACCAAGGGATTCTTTGCTGCAGCATATCGAATGAAAAGATGATGACTCCAAAAACTTTTCCCCTACACCAGCTATTGAGTGATGGTATAAGGGATGCACCCATGAGTAATGGGTGCAGCCAGTTCTGCCTGCCCTGAAGCACTGTGCCTCTGTGACCAGCACTGGTACAACTGGTACCTACATCAGCAGCAGTGGAGTAGGGTCCAAATTTTCCATGGCAAATAGAGCTTGTCAGAATAGTTTCAATCCTACTTCTTCACTAAATAAAGCATATTCAGGTCAGGGTGAGGGAAGAAGTGAGAGCAGAAACCTGCCCAAAGCCAGGGGCTTTGGGACCCAGACTGGGAGGGGAGAAGCTTCCCACTGAGCCCTGCACATGTGACATAGCTCCCAGAAGAGCAGCTGGAAATGGAGCTTCTATGGTTGATTTTTCACTATCAGTTTGGGAACTGATAGTTTTAACACCTAGTTTTTCCAGATCAGATTGTATCATTGCTTGCATCATGCATATTAAATTAAATAAAACAACTTGAGAATTCATGTCAAATTCATGACTTCTGCTTAAGTGCCAACATGAAAAAGGTTATTCCATCTAACCATTTGCTAAAGAGTAAACCAGTTGATTCTTTAAATTTATAAATCTATTTCACTTCAAAATTAATCCTTTATATATATATACGGAAATAATATTTTGGCTAATCCAAAATGAATGTTTTCTAGTTTGCAATTCAGAAATAAAAGAAAAAATGGTTTGGTTTGGGGTTGGCTCAGAAGGATTTTTTTTTTCAGTTATTTTCAGCATCAAACAAGGAAAAAAAATAGTCACTTTTTTCCCAGTTCTGTACACAGATAGAGTTGGAGACTGCAGAAGATACAGGTGCTCAGCATCTTTGAAAATCAGGACATTAAAGTAATGATTTTAGCCTATTGATCTTAAAGAGAAAGGAAATTGTACAATGAATATATTTAGAGATGATACCAAAATAGGAAGGACTGGAAATAGCAAACATCAGAGGAGCTTAGAAAGCATTAAAATGAATACAATTTAATGTGGATAAATGTAAAATAATACACGTGGAAGAAAACACTATCTGGCATAAAATCAAAGGAACACTCTGCAGGAAGAACTGTAATGTGGAAAAGATTTGGGGTGAGAGATAAGAACATATTGGACATGAGGTTTCAATTTAATGAAGTTACACAAGAAGTGCAACTATTCATGAAGCTACTCATGAAAACAGAGAAAGATGAATTAAGATTTTGGTTTGCTTATTCCTAATGGTTAATATTCTATTTCTCATCATTAGCCAAATTCTGTGCTATTTGGAGAAGTCAATGTACACATAATTTCCTTTTTTTTTTTTTTTCTTCTTACATTACCTTTCTGCAAATAACTTCATCTGCTACTATGTTCAGTATGCACAGCAAGTGTCTCAGAGAGAATCCAGGAAATGATGACAGAAACAAGTATTACAAGGTGTGATCTATTTTGTGAGAGGCTAAGGCTCATAGTTAGAACTCAAGGAAAAGAAGTTATGATAACAGTCTTTAAACATTTAAATGGCAGTAGTTCAAAAGGAGGGAGAGATGATTAACTGAGGCTGGAAATGGCCTGTTAAGGAACAATAACATGAAAGGGGAAAAATGTGTATATAAAAATTAAAAACAAAATGTTAGTCACAAGGACAATGAGATGAAGGGTGAAATTACCCTAAAGATAGTTAATACATCGTGTACTATGTGTGCTTCAAAGGAGCCTTGATAAAACCCTCCAAACATTTATGTAAGACATGTTTTCTGTGTAGGGCATTGGGTGAGTCTACCTACATGATTTTTCACACTTGTTCCAGACTCAAAGTAGTTCCTGTTTTCCTTTTTTTCTTATGATTTTCTAAACTTCAGATTTTTATTTTTATATATATATTTGCAAGTCTGGTAAGAAGATGCTTACTTTCACTTTATTAATGTTTTTCCAATGCAGGTTGACAAGGCTGGACCTGGAAAAACAAAAGAGCTAGCAAACACAGTTAAGTTGATAAGGTTTCACATTTTTGCAGTGGTGTTTAGATACATCATTGACCAAGCACATCAGGCAAGTGTCAAAAGCCCCAAGTCCAAGACTGATGGGCACAGAACGTTGACTTTTTTTGTTAATAGATGTCAGAGTTCTGCACAAAGAAAACGTTCCAGAGCTTCTACAAATGCAAGAATGCAATGTAGAACCAGTTAGCTTCCATTTTGCAGTTTCGTGTTTCTCTGCAAGTGTATGTTTTTTTATTTCCAAACAAATATTAAGTTTATAGAGAACAGGATGGCAGACTGAGATTAAAAAGATATAATAATAATAAATAAAAAAGAAAAACAATTCTCCAGGTTTCTTCCTTAGCATACCCCTGCTCAATCCAAGCATTGCCTGCAGGGATTTTAAGATGGAAATCACATGGCTAACATTAAAATCTTGTTAAAGGATTAGGGACCACGTCCTGAGCCAGGTTAAATTGAATGCAGCTCCATTGACTTCAGTAGAGTTTTACCCTTTCACAGCAACTGAGGATCTGACTGTAAAAATGTCTTGGGTTGGTTTATTGCAGGAATGGATAGGTATGTTCATATTTGATTTCTGACTCCAAGTTTTCTTGCCCCTTTATAGTTGTCTAATTCTTGATAAACTGAAGTAAAAAGTGTCATGTGGAGTCAAATGCTTGAGAGTATCTTGCAAGATAGGAAATGTGAGGATCCTTACATCCTCACATTGTATATATGTGCAACCTTGTGCTGTTACATTTTCATGCATTATGACACACATTTTAAAAATGTGTAAATACACAAGTTTTTTTTTCACAAAGTTATTGCCCCACTTTGTGTATTGGTTGGATTGAGGGTTCTGTTCTTTATTTCTTTTTATCTTTGTCACTCCATGTGTGGGTCCCAGCCTAATTTACAATCCCACCGTCCAAGCAATACATAAAATGCTCAAATTATTCATTTCTTCCTGAGGTTTTCCATAGTGCCTTATTACTTATTTTTATGGCTTCTTATGAGAAAAAAATAGAATTCCCTTTTCACAGATAATAGAACAGAGACAGAAAAAGAAAATAACTTTTTGGGGGGCCACAGAGTGACTCCAGTGGCAGGCCCTGAACTCCTGATTCTCTGCTTGTATTTATACCTTCCCAAAAGGAGATGAGTAGCATACTCACAGCTTCCGGAAAACTCATCTGCAGTCATACACGTATTTCCAAAAGCCAGGACCAAAATACTGCAGTGGGGGCACTCAACTGGTGAGAATCACAGTGGTCACCTGTAAAAATACTATTTTACTTATGGACTTTCTAGCAAAGCAACGAATATAATCAACTTTTCAGGGTCTACAGCTTAACCACTTGATCATACTTTGAGTTTTTGAAATATCCTTCTATTTTATACACTGTGTTTCTCTACTCACAAACTGATGTGGATCTTCCAGCAACAGGCCACCTTGTAGCATGAAGAATCTTTGACAAGTACCTGTTTTTGTTGTGTTTGTACTCTGACAATAATTTAGATTTGTCATTATTGATGAAATGTGCATTTAAATTACTTTTAAATTACATCTGGAATTTCTGATTCTCTGAACTCTCTTGCCAAAAGTATGAAGTAATTTGTAAGCAACCTTGCTTATACATTGGAACCCCATGTCCTTATATATATACAAGTTCCACCCTGCTTCATTAATAATCCGCAGTAATAACATATAATATAAGAGGAGAGATTCAGGACAGTTGATTTCACAGTCTGTCAGACACATATATCTCACAGAAATGTTTGTTGCATTTGTTGCTGAAAACTGAAACTGCTTAATTTTTTTTTTTATTTGGTTACTTACACAACTAAATTAAAGCATATGGAAATGTTATTTGTAAGCTTCTTTTCATCTCTGTATTTTATCTTTGTTATGGTAACAAAAAGTTGCACTGTTAGGTACATCTAATCTGACAACCTGGGAAAATCATCAGCTTGCTATAGACTCTTGATATTGTGCATTATAAGATATCAACACTTCCATGTGGCAGAGATTGAAGAGCTTCCCTGCAAAAGTATCTAGAGGATCTGCTCACTCATTTGACTACTCTTGTGCTGGATCCACCAGCCAACATTCTTAGCCTCCAATTCAGAGTGTTTGTAAGCCACTAAAAGAGACAGAGGTATTTTTAAGATTAGGTTGCATCTTTCTTTTTTCACTGGAGAATATGATCTCTCCTATGTTAGAAGCATTAGAGTGATAAACATCATGAGAAAGGCTGTCTTTACAGTACTTCTGGCTGGAACTAGAAATGGAAATGTCAGAAGATCCAAGAGAAAGCATGTGCTTGGGATTTTTTTAGTCCAAAGGTACAGAAGAAAGAGCTTCAGGACTTTTTCCAAACAGCTTCTGAGTAAGCAAATGAAATTTGAATGCTTACTTGAATGCCACATTTGGGAATGCTAAAGACAACTGAAAACTAGTTATAACCTTGGGTCAAACTGATCTCACCAAGAAAAGATGAACCTGAAGTAAGCTGCAGATTTAGATACTATATGGCTTCTGTGATGTTGCATTTCAGCAATGAGTTTCTCACAGTGGATATTCAGGAGTTTCAGAGTGGGTATTCAGGAGTTTTCTAAATAGCTGTGCACTGCATGGACAGGAATCATTTAATCTACTGCATGACAATTCAGATATTTTTTATCTTAAACCCTTTGAAAGGAAGGCCACATCAGACAGCAAAGATATTTTACCCTTCAAGAAGAGTATACCATGCATAGCAGCCACCTTAGAAGCTGAGACAGTAGGCAGATGGATGGACGTGTATACTTTTACAAATACCTGCTAACATAGCTCTGTTAATGTAAAGGTCAAAAAGCAAACAGTAATCCAGAACATGAACTTGGTTGTGGATACTCCTCCCCAGAGGACATGTTTTTCAAGACTCTGTGAAATCAGGTTGGCAACTTATGAAAGATGTAATCTTGCTCCCACATGTCTCATGCAAAACCACAGGAAATAGCACTCATGTTCCTCACGCCAGAACTCAAGACACACATAATCAAGTGCCATATAGTCCTTTACTATATAGTGTAGTCAGGAGGCTTTGGCTTGTTATCTGTTGTCAAACAATGTGTGTGAGGGAGCATAAAGAATATTTTTGCTCACCTGTAAAAATTATTTCTCATTGGTACCACCATCAGGGAAATGTTTTTACAAGCTGTCCCTCAATTAGCTGCTTTTCTCAACATATTTTGCTTTCTGATGGTTAGCATGTATAATCATCCTGCATGTGTGTAATGGCTAATGGAATATGTAGTACTACTTCGCCTCTTATTGCCCATCTATCCTTATTTTTTTTTTTTTTGCCACTTTACACTTCACCAGTGTAAATGCACCAAAACGTGAAAGCAGAGTCTGATCAAAACCAATTCTCCAATCAGCAATTTACATTCTCACTTCTGCAACTGCTATATTTAGCAGTTGTTAGAGAAAATAAGAAAAATGAAATTGCTGAACAAAAATGATTGAAGACTTATTACAGCAAAAAGCTAGATTATTGTGTAGGGCTGATTTTTTAGAATATGTACCCCTTTCAAATTCTAAAAATGTATGTCTATTTTAGACATTTGTAAGGCATTTGGCAAGCACTGCTCAGAAGATGATAGTGAAACTTAATTTTAACATTTGAAAAGCTTAGCTTAGGTCAGAAACGGAAACCTGTTTGAAAAGCTCAGCTTCTGCTGCAAAGGACATATTTGAGAATCATGCAAGTAACAGGAATGAATTTCTGGCAATTTCCACTAATAAGAGCATAAGCATAAAGATTACATGTCTATGCCAAAGCCTGAGGTTCAAATTAGTTGGCTAAACCCATTGTATGACCATTTTGGACATTACCAGCCAGAAGAACACCAATTCTAACAGGTGATATTCATGTTTCAAATTCAACATTATGTTGGTTGTTGTCATAATCTCCCCATTTCTGTATCCAAAAATGTATAACCCTTGCTATTCTTCCAAGGCTGAAGGTGAAAGAGTCTACAGGCTCAGATCATGGTTCTTCTTCCTCTCAGTCATTTTTTGCATCATTCGTCTTTCCCAGAACTCCATGTGAGCATTCTGAGGGCTTCTATGGAGAAAGGTAAGAAAGCAAGCAATTGGAAAGGACAAAGTGTGAAACATAGCTTCTTCTCATCCTTCCCTACTTACTGTTGAATACGTGAATCCCAGGACCTGGCCACTGGCTGGGGAGGCTTGAGAAATGAATATGGATGTAATAGCATTGCCAAAGGATGGAGGGAGGTGCCAAGAACCTAGAGCAGAGGTGAACACAGAAGATCTAATTCCACACAGAGGTGAACACAGAAGATCTGATTCCACACAGATGGTTTTGGAGCCTGGAATTTGGAATCCAGCAAGTCTCAGAGTAATTTCCATAGCCTATTCTGCATCAGAGTAGAGAAAGAGCAAGACTCACCTGCACTAAAACAAGGAGACATTTCCATATAGAAATCCTTTGGGCAGTATCTTCATCTTAGCCTGTTCCCTAGGGTTCTTTCTGCGAGAGGGGACAATCAGGCCCAGACATATTACATGCAGATTATCCACTTAATCTCATTTCAGCAATTATTGGTATATCTCCTCCTGTACTTGTTCCAAACAGACAAATGTATCTTCTTTTGACTGCTACATAAAAGGGTATCCTTTTTCACTGTATTAAAGCCTAACCTTCAAAATCAATTTTTCCTTATAAAATAAAAGAGAAATACATTTGATGAAGGAAATTGCAACTAAATTAAGATCAGCATTAGATAAACAAATCCTTAAATGGCTCCTAGCTATTGATTTACTTTCTGAACTGATTTCTCTGGCTCAGAAATCACACTTGGTAGGAAACACATATTTAAACCTTAGGGTTTGGTCTACAGTAGGGAAATCTTTCCCAGATTGTCAAGGAGTGATTCGCTAGTCCAATTTTAAAATAAATTGGAACTGTTGTTTAGGTTTCGCTGAATTTTGGAATCAAGTAAGAACAGTGTGATTTTTTTTTTTGGTTCTTCATCTGTCCAAGGACTTGAACTGGCTTTTAAGCAAGAACTCAAGAGCCCATATCAAGAAGCAATGTCACTTGCAGGAGCTCTGAGTGGCACTGAGCCTCTGAGTACACAGCCTTCTGCATTGCTACCACTGTTTCTGGGATTTTTATCATATTTCTTTGAAATAATAGTTTTTTGAAATGTGCTGTTCTTATGCAGTAAACTCATGCAACATTTGATGGGTACAGATTGCATGAGTTTTAACATAGTGCAGGTATTTATGAATTTGTGTCCCAATACATAACTTCAGAAGTTAACATTAAATATACAGATGCTGCCAAACTTTCTAGGTAGTATTGTCAATACTATCGTTCTGCATTAGGTCTTCAAGTAAATTTTTGTTTATAATATCTGCTAACATGAAAGATTAAAACTTGAACTTTTAGCTACATTTCTTTCGGAGATTATTTTAAGAATACATCTTGAGTAATTTTATAGAATTGATGATGACTACACACAGGGATAAAATACTTTTTACTTTCAAAAAGTCTTTTATTGTGAATCCAGAAAAAGTGCAGTATTAACAGGTTCTCTATAAAGAAAAAAAAAAGTATTCTGTAGTACAGTATGAAATGGACAATCTTACAGTTTTTCTTTAAGTATCTTGAAAGCTCTTATGTAACTGCATTTTGATGGGCACAATTGCAGGGTTTCTATTAAATAACAGCTGTATTTCCTGGAGGGTAGAATGTTTTAATAGCAAAAAAAAAACCTTTGTAGAGTAGGCATTTAGCTCTGCTTTCTCCAGTAGATGTCACTTGCAGTACATAATAATTCATGTAAAGAAGTTAGAGTATATAGAAATGCATTCCTTTCTTTGAAATATGCAAGCCAAATTAAAAAGCCATTTTGGTGCCCTGTGTATGTAGTAAGTTTGGCATTTGGTTTATTTTAACAGATGGCATTGAAATAACAAAAGGTAAAGCATTTTTGTTTCCAATTGATCCGTGAAGATTTTGTCTCTCTCTCCTGTAATTTAAAATAACAGAAGGAGATAAATTTATTTGTTGACACATGGGAAGTCTGGGTCACACATGATCTAATATTGTATTGACAACCAGGATTTGGCAATTACCAGATTTACTCTAAAGAGAAAATGTATTATGTAATTATTTTTTATATCAGAAACATTAACATTTTGGATGAAATTTAGTAGAGAAAAAATATAGGACATATCCCAACAGCAGAGCTATTTTCTTGTATTAACAAAGGAGATACCGTGGAGAATATTGTGTATTTAAGGAAAACTGTCCTGTGTTATAGGTAATTAGAAAAGTAAGCAATGTTCTAGGAACTTCCAGTATGGTTGCTATTCATTTTTCTGCTCTTCCTTTTATTATAATAATAGTGTACCAACGCTGTCTTCAATAGAGTCACTATGGGCTTTTATACGTGGTAGAAACTCATCTTCAGGCAAGCAGTGCCTTAGGGATGCATTGCGCTTCCATAGTTTCAAGGTCAGTACTGATGGTGAATTATCTGTAAAGGTTCACATTTTATAGCTCCCATTGTTTTACTTGTCTCTACCTGATATATCAGCTGTGGCTCTACAATCTAGGATTTAGAAGCTGGTGGTTCAGTGTTTGGTGTGATCTTTGGAGCCATCCCTCTCTCTCTGCTTCCCTCTGCCCTTCTTTTCATTAGGTACAAGTTAGGACTGCTGTATTAATTTCCATTCCACTTGCTATCATGTGGATGAGATAATTGGGAGTTCCAGCTAGAGACTTTGGTGTTCTTTTTTATTCCTAGAAAAATCCCAGCATGATTTCTAGAAGATAGAGTTTCCCAGAGTAACCACAGGCTAGTTTAGGAAGGGGGATAAAAAAGTAGTTATGCTGTCTTCAACTCATTCCTGTATCCCCCAACTCATTCCCCTGCCTTCTCCAGGCAGCCAAACACAAAAACGGTCTTTATGTGTTTTCAGAAGGAATGTCTACCCAAGTAGGCAGGAACCACAGAGATGTGGACATGAACTGTACTGTAGTATCCTTGCCCTCCCCCGCAAGAGATTTGAATAATTAAAATGTGGATAAACCACTGCCTGCTCAGGAAAGAGTCTGAGGAACCTGCCATGGGAGAGTAGTGGAGACTATTAAAGCTTTGTCCCTCATCCCTGAAAAAAGCTGGTGTATACTGTGATTGGAAGGAGAAATTTCCTTTACTTAGAGGCACACAGTTACAGCTTTGACAATAATTTCTAATGTAAAGAGACAGTAACTTTCTCTTTCAAAGGATTGAAGGTGGTGTGCATTACTGAAGGTGGAAGAGGTTATGAATAAACAAAACCCGTAAGATTAAATAATCTAGAGATTTGAATCTAGAGATGCTCTTGAATAGAGCTTATAAAGCTAATATAACAGGCATGTATTGGTTCCTCTTCATCAGAGGATCTCACATACTTATGAATTCCATTCCAAAGCACCACAAAACTATGCTTTGTGAACTTCATTTTATAGATACGGAGACATATAATTCAGCGCTGATAAAGCTGGCCAATCAGTGAAGGAGCCAGAAGCAAATCTAAAACTGGTGATTTCAATCTCTCTGCTATACCAAATAAACTTTCCCTCCTGTTCCTTCTAAGGGGAGATTCATTTCTCTCTCCACGGGTTCTGAAGGTTGGAAGGAATGTCCCTGAAATGGTAAGCTGGCCTTTTACATTCCTAAGTGGCTCTTTGAACTTATCTATTGTTTATTTATGCTGAGGAATACTCAGATTTAAAGAATTTATTGTGAAATCTATTCTGAATTTAAATATGGCACATACAGGTATCTTGTGATACTGTGATGGCATGAGAGATGCATCAGCTTCTGAAAAGCTCATCTAGGGGATTGGGGAGGACATGAGGTTATCCCTTTTCTAAATTATTCGACATCTGGGTTTCTCCTTCTACAGTGTTTTGACACAAGTTAATTGCCAGCTTCATTCATGTGAGTGGATGCTTTTAAACAGAGCACTGAAAGAAGTCATGTGCTTCTTCTTCTTAAAGAACCAGAGTACCCTATACCATTTCCAAATTGACATCCCTGCTTGGTTTTGCTATCAGTATCAGTAAATATATATATTTAGCTTCACTTGACCTCATGAAGCTTCATCCATCATGCCAGAGAGTAAGGACGTCACACTAGAAGTAAAGGACATTGAAGAAAGGTAATTGTTTAATACATTAGAATGAGCATTGAGTAATCAAAATATAAACCTTTAGGAAAAAAATAAATATGCTGAAGTAATTTCAAATGAGCAGATTACTTCTGGCAGTTTTGTCTTTTGGTTCTATGTTCTCATCAACTTTTTAAACCACTCCATTACAAATATCCACAGAACTCACAAATAAGACAGCAGATCCAATACTTTATCGATGCTTACAGCCAGAGAAATGAAAAAGCTCTGATTTAAATGGTGAGGCTGGCCATCCTTCAAGCTATCATTCTTTTAAATCCCCGTGCTCCAGCAATTTGCTCTGAGACTTGCAACTCATCTGATTCCCACTTCTGAGAACAAAATTCTCCGAAATAAGTAGATAACCTCCACTGGCTATGATTTTATGACAGTACTTTGATTAGCAGGTGATCCTTCTACTGAAGTCAAGTGAAGTAAGTCGTTATTCTATTTTACGGTATTGCTGTTCAGGTATTGTTGACAACTGAATTTTTTGTCATGCTAAGCAACATAACACAGGAGATGGGGTAGTCGAAGGAAACTATAACTCTCTTTGGGGAAAAAAAATAAAAAATGATGTCTGGTCACTTTATACATGGCAGGTCTCCAAGTACATGCTGAATTGCAAAAATATAACACATTCAAAAAGAATATTTATGTGCCCCTTCCTCACAACATGTGCGTTATTTTTCTCCCATACCACAAAAACTGTAGCCACAATTTACAAGTATATGCACAATCAAATTGCTATTGATTTAGCAATGCCTTTCTTTGATGTCCCTTGCCTTAACCTCATTTATAAAGCTGTTTTGCATTATTTCAAACTGTCAATGATTTGTGACTCATGAATATTCAAATCTAATTTGCACTTACCTTTTTTGCATGCATGCTTACTTGTAATATGTCTCATTTGCCCTTTGTTTTGTGTTTATTTGCAGATTGTTTAGTGAAGTAAACTCTGTTTTTAAAGTAACGGCATCTATTTAAACATAAGTGGTCCAATTCTCACCTTAGTACAGTTTTATATCACTGTAACTCCATTAACTACAAGAGAGTTTCTCCTGCTTAAGTGAAGAGAAGAAAAATGAGGTCCTTGAACTCATTCTGGCTGTTTTCCGTCTGCTCCCAATTTCACATCAACATCATTTAGCATGTTCCATTGGAATAATAATACTTTTATTTAGTATTTTATTCAGAAAGAAATACCAAGACTAAACCCTCTCATCTAAATATTTCAAGCTCTTGGACAGTTCAGATCTTCAGATCTGAGTAAAAACTAAGAATTCATTATACTGACTTATTAGTATTCACTGATACTTTATTACCAGACAAAAATATATATTTATTTTAGCTTATTTCTGTGGCTAAGATAAATTCAGCAGAACAACCCCTCAGCTGAAGAATGCCAATATAATAATATAAAATTTCCCAGAGAAATAAATAAATAAACCATCTAGAAGTGTGATACCTGCAGCACACTGTGTCCCAAATCTAGCTCTTTGTTTAAAAAACAAAACAAAACAAAACAAAAAAAAAAAAAAAACAAAAAAAAAAAAACAAAAAAAAAAAAAAAAAAAAAAAAAAAAAAAAA
>NC_048897.1:15021554-15029263 GCF_011077185.1 Oxyura jamaicensis | reverse complement strand
AAAAAAAAAAAAAAAAAAAAAAAAAAAAAAAAAAAAAAACAGTTGAACTGTTGAACTGCCCAAGGAAAGCAGGGCCAAGATCTCAAGATCTTTATATTGTTTTTTTTCTCATTTATGGAGGATTATATAATCAAAGCAATGCCTTTCTCAAATACTAAGGATCTTGCTAGATGTTTATTTCTGGAACGAACAGTTACCATGAACATATTGACTGCAGACAGGACCTTCTTCAACGAATGAAGTCTGGAAACAGCAGAAAAAAAGAAATCAGCTTTTGGATCAAATAGCATGATCTCCCTTCAGTCCCCAAAGCCGTTTTTCAGAGGAAGCAACCTGAAGTTCAGCTGGGGGAGGGGAAGAAAGGCAATTGATTATTTTCAATAACATTTGAAAGCTGAAATTAACCTATAGTGACAAAACTGTTTATGTTCCAGGGCTCCTACTGCAACTCTATTTATGAAGCAGCTTTAGGGGTTTCAGATGGGTCTTGTTTTGATCATGTTTGTGGCCATAAGTGAACATTAAAGCAAGCAGGATTTTTCTTTGAACAAATATTAGGTGAATATATTTTCTTTATGGATCAAATCCTGCATTATCAAATGGAATGGAGCAGAATCAGGCTTTCTATGAATAACTGCACAAAACAAAAGCATGCATACACAGACAGGAATATATTTTGTGCACTTTTATTATTCATTTAGTCTCCTGTTTAAATAATTTCATCCAACCTATTGGGAAATAGAGCTAGTGTGATAGGTGACCAGTGACACATCAAGAATAATGAAATGAAAAGCCCAAAATAACATATTGTGACTGACTTTTAGGCTGGAAACTGTTTGCCTAAGCTATTCTTGGTGAATATTTCAAGGTAAAGAGCACTTTCCCTCTGAAAATTCATTGTACTGCCCTGATACGATGTGGGGTTCCCAACTGGGAATAAGAGATCTGAGCCCAGAAAACAGGACTGCATTCATCCAAGAGTTCAGTTCAAATGAATACTTTTATCAGCTCTTCCATAAAAGAGAAAAATATTTCAGATGTTTATTTTTATCTATGCACATTAATAATAGAAATAAAATGACTTGAGTATTAAATGTGAAGCAATTCGTTGTTGTTGTTGTTTTAAAAAAAATCTCATATATAGGTTAATAATTATATACAGCTTAGTATGTGGGTTTTTTTTTTCAAGAACACCAGGATCATGGTTTTAAATTGCATGTCTCAGCTGTTGTGAAGTCCAGGGTAAATCCATGTCCCCTCCAACACTCAAGAAACAGTATTATCCAGTATGACACATGCCTAGATATGTCTGATGTTGATCATAATATAGCCTTAAGGTAAGAGAACAGGACGACCACTTGTATGTTATCTTTTCAAAGTTGTTTATTTTTATCTACATCAAATAAAACCTTCTGCTAGAGCTATTTATGATGATGATCAGTGGGACTATTAGTGATTGTTTATAAATGTATATGAAGTAATAAGAGACAATTTTTAAATTTAGCATGTACTTAAAAATGCAGCATATTAGTACATTATCACATGATCGTGTTTCATCACTGAAAAAAAAAATAGTATTCACATTGAAAAACACTTTGGAAATGAATGTACTGCTATAATACAAGGAATACTCAAATAGCATCAAACAAAAACCTGGACTGTGAATCACCAAAGTATGAATTAAAGAACTGAAGTTTATTGTGCAGAAGACTTACTGCAAGGATTGTGCTTTTCCATGTTTACCCTCAGTAGGAGCAGCAATGCCAAGTACTTTGCAAAATCACTTGGCAGAGCCTTGTCCTGCATCTTTCATTCAGGTGGTTCTCCTGCAGTCAACAGGACTTAGGCCTGAGAAAATTGAAGGCTATCAGCATGGAAAACATTGTCTGCAGAGATCCATGGCCTAGAGGTGATTTTCTTTGAACTTTTTTGTTCCCTCTGCAGATGAAGCATATAGACTGATGGGCAACCCTTCTAATGACTGGGAATTAAAAACAGTAATGTGGCAGTATCTCTTCTTTTGGACCCAGGAACCTTGGACCTTTTGTTGTGTAGTCACATGCCACAGGACAATTTCCTTTCTGACATCCTGACATTAAAGTCAGTAGTGATACTGCACAGATGAGTTTTGCTCTTTGACTTTATTGGCTAAATGTGATGGGGAAAAATGTGTGGAAGTATGTAAATACATTAAGATGGTTAGGCATACACTTTAGACTTAGGACATGTTGTTTGGAATTAAGAGCCTTCTCTGCCTTTTAACACCAATACAAGAAGAATAACCCATCTAATTCATTGTGACTACAGATACCCAGATTCTTTTGTTCTAACATGGAAAACCTGGTGATGTCTGAGAACTTGCTAAGCCTACATCTTGTCCATCTGCTTCCCCTTCATTGATCCTGTGGGACCATTTTCTCTTGTGAGAACTAGATCCTCACATTCTCTTGCAGTGTAATTGTGAATCATCCCGCTCAACCTGCCAAGATTCAAGTGGAAGAATAAGATTTTCAAAATGGTGAAGAATGGAAGAAAAAATAAAATTGGAAGCATTATGGAGGGTTCACCTTCATAAAATAATATGTATTAACTAATGTATGTTTCTCCGCTTACCTTATACCTGTGTTTAATTGCCTTGCATTAGTGAAGTAATTAATTTAGCAGGAGAGATGAAAGGAGCCAAAGAGATGACAGCAGGCATGTGTGAGAAAGAAGTCAAGTGTAGGTCTGTAATGGTGGGCAGCTGAAAATGCATTTTGTAAATGTGGAGAGTGTAAAGGAGTGCCTAGGGAGGAGCTGGAGGTGTGGTGTCTTTTCTGCTGCCTCACCAGTGACTGTGTACTGGGTATCTTCTGATAATATACAGGAAGGGCAAAGCCTCAGAGCCCACTGTAACATGTCTGATCTTCTTGTGTACCTTTGACCATTTGCAGGGAGGGGTTAAACTAAAACCCCTTAAACTAAAACGTTTCCTGCTTGGGGGGTATATATACGTGCTTCTTTTTAGACCTAAGGCTTCTTAGGAGAAATGCTGTATCCAAGAGCTGTTTCGTGAGCTGGGAGTACTGCACTAAACCTCTGGGGCAAATGTTTGCATTGAATCGTTGAAAGAATCTGAGATTGGCAACGCCACCCTGCCCTTGGCTAATGAGCCTTCCCCGAGAGAATATCAAGTGCAATTACCTTTCAGGGAATAACAACATACCAAAGAACCACGGACCCTGCAGAGAAAAACGAAACACACATTCGTAGGTAGAAACAGCTATGAATCAGCATTAATTATCCAATAGAGGGAAAAGGGTTGCAATAAGTCTCGGTTCCTGACTCACACCATAGATCACAGCCAGTGTGAGCTACTTAGAGAGAAAACATTTGCAAAGTTCTGCCTGCCCTAGCCCCCTCCCCTCACACGTTCGCTTCTTCGCTCGAGGTGCCGTTGGGGGCTCCGCTCCTGGGACGATTTTCCCGGCCCCCAGTTTGGCGACGGCTGCGAGAGGCGCTCGGGGGGGCTGGTGGCGGCGAGAGAGGCGTCCGACGCCAGCGGGACGGTTGAGCTGATGCTAAGGTCAAGGCCAGGTTCCCCCTGTGCCGAAGGGGCCGGAGACACCCAGCTGCCCTCGGAAGTCCTGGGAGGAGGTCTGGCAGCCGGGCAGCAGCCTGCCTTTGGCTTCTCAGCTGTGGGGACCTTGTCCCCTCACGGCTCGCTGTCCGGCACATGCAGCAAGGTGGGGAGAATCCCGGGCTGTTGGTTTATATTATGCACATTCCTGGGAAGGAGAAGGCGGGGAAGGGTAGGGGTGGGGGGTGCACATATTTGGGGATTCGAGCGATTGGAAAAACATGTGAAACCGCATGTCCAGAGCCAGCACCACTCAAGGATGCCCCTGTGGCTCCCCCGGCGTGTACCTTTGTGCCGGAGCGCATCCTCCTGGTGCGGCCCTGCTCCGCCTGCAGCCAGCCCTGCGCGGAGCCTTGCGCGGAGCCCTGCGCGGAGCCGGAGGCGGCTGCCTTGCGCAGCCCGGGGCGGCTCCCCGGGGAGCCGGGAAAACCCCGCCGCAAACGTAAAACCGCCCCGGAGAAGGGCTGGCTGCTTTGCTGAAACGAGGCGCACATATATTGAGTTTGTCAGGGATCATAAAATGTGAATTGATTATTCAAACAGCCATTGATTATAAAAGAATGCTTACTGCAGCAATGGGAAAGGTTAAAAGGAAATTGACCCTCTGCGTACGTGACATAAAGTCATTAGGTAAATGAGATATTCATACGGGGTATAATCAAGGTCATGCTAATTTTATTTGCGGTGTTCCACTCGAGTCTCGAGCTTCGTTTGGGAGCCTTAAATTGTCCCCGGGGGAATTAAAACACCAGGTAGACCCCAGGTGCCGTAAAAATCAAAAATAAAAATAACTAAAAGGGCGGGAAAAAAAAAAAAAACGTACGTGAAACCCGAGGAGGGCTGCAAATTGCCCCGAAGTCCTGCTGTGGCCGCGGTGGGCCCGAGGCCGAGCCCCCGCCTTAGCGGTGCCCCAGCGGGCGCGGAGGGGCGCGGAGCCCCGCGCAGCATCGGGCCTCCCTGCAGGGGTGCTGGCACCTCGCCGCGGCCGGGCGCCTCCTCGGAGCCGGGGGAAGAGCTGGAAGTGCTGGCGATGTCAGAGATCCTCGCCTCTCCCAGACAGGATGAGAAAGTGTAAAAAAATTAGATGTATTTATGCACATATTTATCCCCTCTAATTACAGAAATTAATCCTCTTACTTATGACTAAAAGGTAACGTCTAAGGCGTCCCTTTGATGTTTAACAGCATCGTTTGTGGCTAACATTCCGACTGATTAAGGAATAATTGTTGTTAAATGCTTTACAAGTGGATAGTGTTTAATTGAGAGGTATTCATAATTTTACGGCTTACCACAAAATGAAACGTAATTAAAAACGCAGGAATTTCCAACTGATTTTATTCCAATTATGTTTATTGTTCAGACTAATTATCGCACGAGATGGGGTACTTTTCTCCAGCCCTACACGGCACGCGTCTCCCACATACACCCGGGCGGGTTTTCTTTTCCAGGTACAGGTCTGGGGCGGCTTTCTGCAGCCTCCGTTCCCCCCTTCTCCCCCGCCCCCCATTGTAATTAAATGCTCCAGCCTTTTCTTCTCTCCTCCATGCAACACCTTGGGATGTGAGAAAGTGATGGCAGCTCTCTTCCCTCAGAGCTCCAAGTAATTGTAGAAGGGCTGATGAATTTCTTGAAGAAACACTTGCCACACACTGAGGAAACCATCTCCTAGCAGGATTTTACAAACCAAAGTAAACAAAGCACCCCAGGGGCGATTTCCTCCTTTTGCGCAGCTTACTTCTCAATTTACCTCAGAAGCGCTCACAAACACACACAAGAATTACAGCAGAAATCAGAGTTGGTCTGGGGAAGATATTCCGGATGGAGACAGGCTGAGAGATGGGACGTGTTCAGAGCAAGGGACGGTCATTAAAATACCTGCCAGGCGCGCTGCCGTTCCCCAAACCAACCTTGCCTTCTTCCCCTTGAACTCAGAGCTCTCTTCAGCATCTCTTTAAACACACGTATGCCTGGGAAGGAGAAAAAGACAAACACACAAAAAAGAAACACACACACACAGACCCGCACCTCGGGTCCACCTTCCCACCGCCTTTAGAACTAACTCCAGCCTCCCGAGCGGGAGGGGAGGTAAAGTTACGTGGCCAGTTTCACCGTTTGCTCGATCGAAGAAAGTTGGTTGTGAAAATGGATCTCTTTATTCCTGACTTTCTCCATCCCTCAGCTGGGGTCTTGGAGAAAATCAGAGAGGGGTGCCTGAGAGCGCCCCGACACCAGATCAGCGCGGACAGGGACAGTGCATACCCCAAACGGGGGCTGGTGGACAGGGGGCATATCACGTCCCCTCCTGCTTCCAACTTGAGCTTTTCCTTTGGGCTCCAGCCCGTTAAGGAAGGAGCACACGTATTTATGGCTCCTTTTGCTTCCTCCTGCCCACCAGCACCAAACCTCCGGGGGATGCGCGGTCTGGGGGCTGCTGCCCTGCTCGGCGGGTTTACGGCACTCACAGGTGTGCTTTGGCTCGGCTGTGTCTCTCCGTATAGTTTCTCGGGTCTCCTGGAAGGTTTAATCGAGGTGTGATAGTAGAAGAGTGCTTAAATTCTGCTGGGGAAATAAGGGGGGGTGGAGGATTCCCTCTTATGGCAAGTTAGGAATAGCCCAAGCTTTCCAAAGGGATGTTTAAATTGGACTTAATGGAGCAATATCTCTACTTTTTTTTTTTTTTTTTTTTTTTCTTCAGCTAGGAGTCCTGAATCCTCTCATTAAACTGACATAGATTTCCAGAGATGGGGAAAAGGAGGGGTAACTGGGGTGGACATTTTATGTAAATGAGCAAATCCGAAATGTATTACAAATCCACTGTAATAAAACTGACAGTTTTGACAGTATTGACAACATAAATATATGTTGGAACACAGCACTTTCAGACACTTAACCGATGAAGCAATAAAAAGATTCGACTACAATATTTCAAATAATCGACATTGATGTTTTGATACATCATTTTTATACCTCGAATCGATCTATCACTCTGAGACCGGTCAATTTTAAGTAAAAATCTGCTGCAATTATTTACGCTATTGCCAATGACGACCTAATAACTGTTTTCAATTAATTACAGCAAAACTAAGCATTATGAGGACTAACGGGCCGTATATTCCATTGTACGGTCCCTTGCATTTCTTGTAGGGAGAGCAAACACATATATGTATATTGCATTCTCTTTGTGGGATCAAAAGAAAGACGTACAAAGGCGATCATAATCTTTTAGGGGGGAAAAAAAAAAAAAAAAGAAAAAGAAAAAACAAAAACAAAAACAAAACACTTCTCTTTCGGGAACACACCACGGGCTCTCATCACGCAGTTCTAGGAAACACACTATAATATTTTGTCAGCTCTTTCCCTGTGCAATACCAAGCCGGGCTCCTAAGATTTTTTCTTTCCCTTTTCTCTTTGGGCTGCGCGCTGATTCCCACTTCAAACAATGGGCCGAGCAGCGCTTTCAAAAAAGGGAGATTCGTGCTTGGAGTGATAGCGTGTGTTACGAGAGTCGCCGTAGCATTTCAAAGGAGATAGGAGGATATTGTTCTCTCCGGACCGAGAACTCCAGTGTCAAAACGAGAGCGCTCCTCTTCTGGAGCTTTATAGGCAGCTGGAGTACAAAAAGTGAATATTTTGAGAGCTGAGCGGAGTTTGGAGGCTTCTCAGATGCTCTGATATTGCACTAAAACGATTTAGTTTGCCCTAACTGTCCTTTCTGTTACGATGTCACATTGCAAAGACGGATGGTTTTTATTTTTTATTTTTATTATTATTATTTTGTAATGCTTCAGGCTCCTTCGACCAAATGCAAACTAGATTTTTAACTACGCTGTTAGAAGGAGCATTACTGGGAAACCCTGACAGGTATTTTTGTCCTTTTGCTTTATGAAGGAAATACGCACGCTGGCTGTTTATGGTCTTCACTTTCTCAAACCTCCCAGCCCACGACGTAGAAGCAGCCCGGCTCTCCTTCCACATTAGCGCTCCGCACCCCCCCCCCCCCCACCACCACCACCACCACCGCGCGTGGGTTATCCAGGGATAATGCGGGGGGGAAGGGGGGGGCGGACATTTGGGCTCCCTTTCCCCCCCC
>NC_048897.1:14988068-15021544 GCF_011077185.1 Oxyura jamaicensis | reverse complement strand
GGGGGGGCCGACTGTTTTTTTCTCAGTGTTCCTTACAGTTTCTGATAATTGAACAAAACTGGGGGAAAAAAAAACAAGTTGCTCTTAACAAGAAAATTATTTAGAAGTGCAACGTGTTTACATATCTCAATGAGAACAATGCATTGTTAGCTGTGACTGCATGCATTGCATGATGCAACCTTTTGACAACTGAGTGTCTGCTGGAGACATCTGTGAAGGGTGACCTTTCACCCTAAGGAAGAATGCTCTGAAGGTGGGGAATGCAGTTATCTGTCCTGGCCCACCGCGCAGAGGTTGCCCACTGCCACCCTCGCACCCGCCTGCTTAGGTAGCTCTTCAAATACAGATCGGGTGAGCCAAAACTTGGATTGTCCTGAAAAAAATAGAAATAGGCAACTTGCTTTTTACCTTGCTGGGAAGGCAGAAGTTAAGTCAGGGACCTCAGACAGTATGAGATCAGAATGAGACCCTTTCCCTTTATGTAGTCCCATTAACTAATAAGTCACCTGAACAGGAATTGCTAATGTCTGATGTGCCTGCCACTCCCTCAGATGATTTACTTCTGTCAATGACTTGTTACCCGTGTTCCGGAAGCCAGTATATATACAGCACATTACCTTTCAGACAAGCAGGTTCAAATTATAAATTGCAGTATACAGGCACAGGAGGTACCAGCCTTTTATTTTTCAGGCAGTGGGAAAGGAGAGGAGGAGGAGGGCTTGGGTGGATTGAGGAAGAAACAATATTAATAAGATACATTCATCTGAAAATATTCCCAGTGCTTCTGAGTTTTGCAGAAAATAAAAACCCTGTGCCCTGGCTCTAATTTGAGAAACTTTCTGTTATCATGCTCATTTTCATTCACAAGTTTTGATTTCCTAGTACAGGTGACTCTGAACAGCAACAACATGCTGGCAATTGCTTCTTCTTGTAGTGTTGTGCTGTGCTGCTGTGTTTACAGTGGTCATTCACAGACAGCCACCAGCTGCCTGTTGGTCAACAAGGACCCACATCCCACTTGTTATAAGTGAAGTGGTGGTTTCTTGTCTCAAGTGGCTGTAGTGCTTTCTGCATGTGATTTTTTTTTAACTTAAAAAAAAAAAAATTATATAAGTATCTTTGGCTGCTAAAACAAAGCAGCAAATATTGCTTCCCAAAACGTGGAGCAGCTTGAAGAAAACAGGTTACTCCCCCCGCAACACCCTTTAGTCCCACAGAATGACTGCATGCTTCAGCATGGATTTCTCTGCTAGTTGGATCCCAGGAGGCCTTATTGAGTGCAGCACTGCTCAGGGAGTTGCAGCTGTATAAAGTGGGGGGAAAAAATGTAGTTTGTACGACTTGTTCTTTACCTTGTTTTGGGTTCAGAATGGCAGCTGCACTCCGACTTTGTGTGTGACAGCACAAAGGACAGCAAAAGTGAAAAGCAAGTCAGCAAGTAGAGAGACAAAAGCAACGATCAGCTAATACAGCTCCACATGGCCTAACTAATTTATGAGAAAAAAACTGTTCTGTTCATTGGATCAGCACTCTGAGGAGGCAGGTGGAATTGTAGGAAGTTTTCATTGAGTCTCTTGAGCAAGTAAGGAAGCCACTAGAGATTCTTCTCAGTTTGAACTTTATCAGGGTCTACGCTTAATCAATATGGTATTGGAAAAAGAATTAATTACTAAAGCAGAATAAAACAGCTGCATTTTAAACTAAGGATCCATCAATTCAGTAATCTTCCAGTTACAGGCTAGGTGCCGTGAGGATCATTTTGACTCCATGTAATGAGGAACTGAGGGAGTTTCCTCATGAACAGGCTGGGAATTCACATTAGCCTATTTCAGCTATTTGTCATCAGTACAACTCATTTCTCCCCTTCTGAATTACAATTTGTATTTGATATACTGTCAAACCCACAAAATTCCCATATTCATGGAACTGAAAGCATTAATGCGGAAATCATTGTCACCATGAGAAAAAGTCTTAACCTTCCTGAGCCTCTTTATTCTATAGGCTGCGGCTTGAGTGGTTTCATGCCGGACATACCTCTATTGTGTTCATTGTGAGGGTCAGGGACCTGCCTGTTGAAGAAGCAGTAATTTGAACACAGCCTGTAAATGTTTCATCTGTAATTTCCATAATGGTGAATTTCAAGGAGGGCTGAGAAGGGTTATGGGAGATGAATTAGGTTTTTAGTGAGCTCATTAGGAAGCCAAACAGAGTTTAGACAGCAAGGCGGTGAGTGTGGCTGTAATCAGTTCTGCTCGCTTTGTTCTCTGCCTTCGGGACATTTTTTGAAAACTTCATGGCAGGGGCTGATGAGAATATACTGAGCAGAGGCTGCAATCTGATGGTTGACTTGTTGATTTGTAAACCTCTTAATTCATTTTTTGTTCAATTTAATCTTTTCTTTCTTAAGGAAAATTAGTTGAATGTTAGCCCTCTTTGCACTATTCACCTCTTAAATTATGCTCATTTTGAGGAGCTTGTTATGCCTGAATAAACATGAAATGACTTGGCATTTTCCCATAAGAGGCACACCCATTTTAATACCATGTATTTACCATTCCTGGAAATGTCTCATTAACTTCTGAAAATCTGTGAGCATGATATTTTTGGGCTACTGTAACACACCTCTTGGCAGTCACAGAAGGCAGTTTGGTTAATGCCTCATAATATCCATTTTTATTCTCAACATGAAGAAAGGCTCTCTATAGAAAATTGATGCAGTTTGCTCTGCTAATTTTCATGCTCATTCCAATTAATTTAACATGACCCAGATTTTCTTCCTCGGGCTCATCCTGACTAATTAGTAAGGCAACACCTAGAACAAGTTCTCTTTAATAACATTGAGGAACACTAGTTGTGAGTGATTTTGATGCTAATAAAGATATTCACTGATGGGACAGATATTTGATGTCAATTATGGTATGTAATTTAGAAGTCCCAATGTGCTGGGTAGAGTATAGGAAGGCTGGCAAATCACTGTGGGAGATAATATATTTATATATATATATATATATATATAATATATATATATATATATTTGAAGACTTCCAAATCACCTAGCTGTCCTCAGGGACCTTTTTTTATTATTATTTTTTTATTATTATTATTTTTTTGGTACAACTAGTAGTATTGTCAACTAATTCCCCAGTAATAGATGGGGTGGTGCTGCAAAGGAAGTACAATCGGTGAAGCACCAACAGCTAGGGTCCAGGTCTGAGTTATTTACCGAACCTTATCACATATGGGAAAAGCAATCATGGGTATCAGAAAACAACGCTGGTTGAAGACAAGAGGATAACTTGCTCATCTTCTTGATTTAGCTTCTCATTCCTTTTCTTTGTCCAGATGAATCAATTTGGTAAGAAATAAATAGGGTTGGAAAAGAGGCCTCATTAATGCTTCATAAATGAATTATGGATGCTGGAATTTCTTATTTCAGAAAAATGGCCCCAGATCTGCACTTCATGTGATAATTCTGTCCTCCACTCCACGAGCCAGGGAGAAGTTATCTGCATCAAAACATGCAGGGCTAGTGCTTATGTAAGTGTCCTCACTGCAGAGCCTGGCAGTACGCACGGGTCCTGATCCCTCAGAGCTCTTTGCCTCATCCCTGGGAAAGCTAACTAGCTTTTTGTATGTTGTCCACGCTGGCAGCACCACAGAGTATGCATCAGGTGAAGAGGGAGTTCCAAAGAATGTTTTGTCATTGAGTTCATTGGAAATAGAAACAGGAAAGGCTAAATCCTGTTTTTAACATGACCTCTCAGAACAAATTTCCATTTATGCCCCAGGAATCAGATACGAATAAAGACTGAATGACAATACTGTTAACACTTCAGGATTTTGATCAGCCATAGATATAAAAGCCTGTGTGCTCTCTTTGCTGAAGTTGCTGCACTAAGATCTGCTTTTGCTCCTAGTCATGTACATGAAAATACTGTTCTTTAGCCAAAGGAGTAAAGAAGTGAGGTGTCTTTATGAATCTATTTTGTCACAAGTACTAATGCCCAAGAAAGTGAGTTCTAACAGAGTACTTAAGGACTTAAAGAGCATGTTCTGTGGCATTTTAACCCTTTAAGATATGCATTTTGTGATGGACATGAAATAGTAAACACAAGAACCATACTCAAATTTGAAAAAATGTAGTGCTTAAATGAGCACAAGAGTGCATTGACATGTTTGTCTTAAAAGGAATAATATATAATATTCACTTATTGAAGAACCACCACCAATTGCTATCAAAATGAATTTTGTGTATTACTTTTAAAGCAGTTTACATTGAAAGCTATGTTCCTTACTCATTTAAGCACTTTTGAAAACCTTATCCCTAAAAGTTTTCCGAAGGTCACTTCTTTGTGAGCCCATAACAGAAAAGGGAATAAAATATCTTGTGCTAGATAAAATGCTCCAATGCTATTAGCATCTCAGTACTTAGCTGCTGCATAAATCCTCTAGTAAGTTTTAAATGCTGACATAATAAAACACAGGTAGGAATTGCAAAAGGGGGTTAATGTCTTTGATGCAAATCTTAATTGCCAAAATCCTATTTTTTTATTTTTTATTATGATTTTTTATTTTTTATTTGAGCCCTCTCATTGTCATTATTTCAAAGAGTTTTTAAGAGGAGGGGGAGAAGGAGTCTGTGTGAAGTTTATTCTAGTACATAACGCCTTTAAACTCTGTAATTTCCAGCTTGGTGCCACTAACCAACAGAGAAACTGTTTTTGTGAACAGTCTTGCAGTGAAGTGTCAGAGATGACCATGTCTATGGTGATTCCTAACTGGTGTCAGAACATGACAATTCCTTGTTCTGGGTCAGCGGTGAATACCTCACTCAAATGGTGCAAAGTCAGCCAGTTCTTAATTTTTTATCTCCTCAAGAGTGCATTCAGTGACTTTATCACTGAGAAGAATGACTCCCCTGCCTAGTGTGATCAAGATCTGGAAATGTGCTGCCTCAGCACATTTAGCCTAGACTGCTGCTTGATTGGTGAGGTTTAGATTTGATCTTATGGCATATGTGTCAGTTCTCTAATGGGCCGGGTGAACAGCCTGTCCAGGGGGAAACTCAGCTTTACCCACCTGAACCTGAATCTGGAAGAGAAGTCTTGTAATTTGCCATGTTTTTTGTTTGGGGATCCCTTCATACAGACAATCATATCTCCTCAGATGGAGAGTGGGGTGAGGGCAGTTCTCTGGAGCCGAGCCTGTTAGGTTCTTCCCCTAAGTTCAGGAGCACAGGCCAGTCTAGGAAGACTCTGTAGGCACTGCATATTTGTCTCTGGCAACACTTTCTGCTGCAGTGAAAGGCCTGAAATGAAATTTTAGGCTTACAAACAGAAAAGCAAGACATCAGCTGTCAGAGTGGGGGTCTGTGCTTTTTTAGTTTTGTGCCATGAAGTTCTACACAAATGATGTTATAACAAGACAGCATCCTGTGGTTTTGCTGTTTTTTTTTTTTTTGCTTTATTTTGTAAACCCATTTCTTGGAATTTTTTTGTCAAAAGCTTTTCCCTGTATTTCTACAAAATTTTGTTTCTCTGTCACTTCTTTTGATCACTTAAAACAAGTCCAAACAATCCCGTGGGACAGGCAGGGTATGGAGAGAGTAGAAGACCATGGCCTTCCCTTCTTGTTACTTTGCTTTTTTTTATCATGACATCATGAAACAATCAAATAAAACTCTAAGATAGGAGAAAATATGTTGCTTGTAAGCCTTTCTGATATCATAAAGATTGATTTTTGTTTTATTTTTTTCTGTCAGTCAGTTGAAATCTTCACATGTCTACGTGCTTCCTTTTCAGTTTGAGTCATTTGGGTATTCTCAGCTTTATCTTCACTCATGGCTGAAGCCAGATTCTAAGAAACTAGCAGGGACTGAGTAGGTGCTTGGCTCTTAAATGATTGCTCTTATTATCTGTAAATGTCTACTGTTTTCAAAAGACAGAGTGTTTCAGACCATTCCATTAACCACTTCTAAGCATCCAGTACATACTGCAGATGAGACACCCCTGGCTTACACTTTACCTATCAGGCTTCTTGCAGGACAAGAACCCTGAAAAAAATGTTCACCAAAAGTAAACGTGGGCAGATCCAAAGTATGCAATTGTCAGCTGGGACATTATTCACCAGCTTCAGTGAGCACTGGATCAAGCCTTTGTTGTTAACACCAAATAGCATGTTTCCAAATACCTAACAAGCACTATACATTTAAAGTATGGGGTTTAGCTTAAACCTAAGAAAGCAGACTGTCAGTGTTCCAACGTAACCCTTCACCTTCTGGCATTTTCCAGACTGCCAGCCAAATGAACACTTTAGGAGGAGGTGCATATATATGTCCACAGCACCCAGCGGGTATATCCACCCTACTGTGCATAGGTGTTGGAGCTCTCATGGTATGTAAGATTTGCCAAGTTTGGGTTTGGAGGTGTTTTTTTTTTTTTTTTTTTTTTTTGACTATGCATTATCAGCAAGCATTTTTTTTTATTTTTTATTTTTTTGCTGCTGTTCAGGTGTTTGCAAATGCATATCAAGACAGTACTCTTTATTTGTATTTTATGTGACATACACATTTGTGTACATTTTGCACCTGGAAAAAGCTTTTATGGTTCATTTTGACACTTTCTATCAAAACATTTTTATTTTTATTTTTATTCAGCCATCCTTCATTTTTTGTTATAAATCCTCCAATAGACTAATGTGTGTTTTGGACTTGTGGCCTAACTAATGTCCTTACTAATAACTAAAGCTTTTAAATTAGTATCTCTCAGGAATAAATGTTTGTTACATATTTCTAGTCCCAACTTTTTTTTTTTTTTTTTAATGAAGAATTGCTATGAATGTACACTTGCATGTAATATTTCAGCTGGCACATTTTTAGTAGCTAAATAACCCTGAAAAGGGAGGTTTTAAATTTGAACAGTACACAGACACTTGCTGTATCTGTGGACATCAATTTAAGTGATGTCTCCTAAGCAAGCTGTTGTGTTCAACTGCATATTGTCTAAGGGGAACAACAAGACATTAAAATACATCAGAGTTTGTAACTATGTAACAGCTGTATGGAAAATTGAGATGTTCTGAGTGCTATTTTCCTTAAAAAATAAAAAATAAAAGGAATTTTTTATTCCTAAGGAAACTACATTAAAGGTTTAATGAAGAAAAACTGTACAGGATGTTAGCATTCATCCACTTTTAAGTTTTCCACATTGTGTTACTGTTAAATATAAACAACAACTGCAAAATGTTAAAGGTTAAATATTGATGAGATAATATTGAACTTAATTAGTTAACTTCAACTGCAGGTAGAATTTTAATTGAGTTTAGCTATTTTGACCACATTTTATATTAGTATAATGACAAAAATAACAGGGTAACAAATAACAGGATAGCAAATAATAAATGGTAGTTAAAATCAAGTGTAGTTTTTTAATTTATACTAACTTTGGTACAGTTGATAGAGGAAACTAAAATCATTATCCCAGTTACTCCAGCAGGGATAGAGATGAAGAACTAAAAAAAGAAATGGTCTCTTAAAGAAGATGCGCTTTAGGCAGGATTTTTTTTTTTTTTTTTTTTTTTTGTCTCCTGATTTCTTTAATGACTTGTTATTGTTGTCTCAGCTGTAACCAGAGTCTGCAGCTGGTATTCTTAACAGAATTACTGTGAGAATGCTAAAAATATTTGTCTAAAAATATATAGAAAAATGTTTCAAAAAGAACAGCATTTAGACTGCACCACAAGGACATTTTTTGTGACATTGTTTAGTACGATGAAAAAATTAAACAGAATAACAGCTATTTACATTCACACTGCAAAGTAATTACTGAAGCAGACAAAATACTTAAACCTAATTTAATAATGCTTTCCTTCAGCCTAGGTGCCAAATCTGTGTGTAAATTCCACAACTTGTGCTGGGAGGTGGGGGAGGAAATGAAGTTAAAACAATGTAGGAACAAGTGCATTGAACGCTTTCTCTTTTGTGAGGTACAAAGTGAGTTTCACTTTTAAAGAGAAGAGCGTCATAAATCAGCACAAACCACAAGTTTTAATGAGTACATCTCTTTTGGAACTGTGCAGTGCTTGCAATTCTGTTTGAACAAGACAAGGATCTGGTCTTGCACTCCTTACTCAGGCAAAACTGCCACTGACATTAATGATAATTTTGCTTGATGGCAGTTATGCCAGCATGAGGGGTGTGAGATTGGGATAAACGTGCAAAGTACAACTTCAAATGGCAATGCCGTTGACTTCTCAAACTAGCATTTCCTCCAACTCCAAGGATCTTAAATCTAACATTTGCTCATTCAGAGATTAACATTTAGCATTCTGGGAAAGACTTTCTGGACTTCAGTAACCTGATCAGTACGGTCTCCTTTTGGTCTCTGCCTCTTTCTGGTTCTTTGTATTGCAGGGCAGATGATAGTATCTGGCACATTCCTTGGATGACTTGAAGATAGCAGCCCTCTGTGTTTGGGGCTGAAAGATTGTGAACTCTGTGTTAGCAGAAATGCCACACAGGGGAGGTGAATAGAACATTAAAAAAGCTTTAGCTTTTAGGTACTGCAGTGCAAGCAGAGTTGAATTTGAGAGCTGGGACTTAAGTGGACATTTGTCCCTGCTTTCTTCCTTAATAAAATCTGAGTGTTAACTGTGGATAAGGGCATTTGAGAGATCACTAAAAATGAATCATTGAGTGCCCAGAAGAGCTTTATTATGATATACTATGGAGAACTTCAGAATATACCATGTACTTTTTATGTGCTTATCGGATGCATGTGTGAATTACTATTACAAAGGAAATTTTGTCTATTGCTGCAGAAGCAAAATAATTCACTGAATTAAAACGGCAAAATAAAACTCATCAAAAAATGGATCTGCGTGGTCCTTTCTGGCCCTGCGTTCCCATTTAATTTTCTTTTGCCCAGTGAAAGGCTACTGAGCAAAAAACACAAGATCCAACCAGCAACATTTGTTGTGCTGTGTTGTACATGTGTGTGTAATCTCTTTTGGAAAACCCCGATGCAAATACTAAAACTGGAAAAAATCTCAGTGCAGAAATCCTGGCTGGCCAAACAGAGTAAACAAAATAAAGAAATTTGTAAGATCCGCAGACTAACGTCAGCTTCCAGGACTGAGTCCTTGTAGGTAGATGCATGGAAGGTCTCTTAGCTTGGTTTGTTCAGCCCAATGACAATTAGACTGCAGGAGTTATTCTGTTCCTGAAGTTCCACATGGATGTTGCCACTGCCCAGTTAACCAGTGTGAAAATAGCGTGGAAAATAAATTATTAAACTATACTGTTATTACCAACTTGCCAGCTCCAGAGAAACAAATGCAGCAGCATTTACATATGTGTCCATCTGTCTGTTTTTACACTTTATGTCTTCAGCCAGTGGGTGAAATTGTTTTAATCCAAGCTGCAGTCTGATTTTTTTTTTTAGATTTTTTTTCTTCTGATATTTGTGTGTATGCTGTTTGTAGGTGGACATGCATATTCCTGACAGTAGCTAGTTCTTAATTGTCCTTCGAAGTAACCTAATCTATCTAATCTATCTGTCTGTGGTAGTTTTAACTGGAGTAAGCAGCGGAGTTCTCCATGGATAATTTTCGTTAGTTAGCAGATTGTTACCATCTCAATGTTGCTGAAATCCCTAATCTCAGGTCAGCGTGAAGCTGCAGTGGTTACAATCCTGTTGCCTGATGCAGTGTGAATGGAAGTGCTTTCTGTCAGAAACATGTGGTCTCTTCAGTGGAGAGCCTGCGTAAATCCTGTGTAAATAGAGGGAGGCTAACAAAGGATGAGCCCCTGCAGCTCAGAGCATTTGGAGCCATTTGGAGGCTGAATTTGCTAAATGCTGCTTATACCGCCTGAAAAGTTGAAGAGAAAGGAGCATAAAATCCCTTCTTTTTTTCTCTTTCTGCTCCTACCCTGGGGGGAGGGTGCTAAGGGCCAGGGAAGCCTGAGGTAAGCCTATGAAGACTGTTTTTTCAGTGCTCTTTTGAGTGTGAAAAAGGTGGCATGGGTCACTGTCCCCTCTTTAATGTCGGAAAACCCACACAGTTAGTAAATGTTGCATGTAAACTAAAGCATTTCATCCCTTCTCCTGCACTCCACGGCACTGGGCCATGAACTAGTCACTTGAAAATCGCAGAAAAATTTCACTTCAACATGTCCGGACAGTTTAGCACAGCAGGAACGTAAGAGAGATCAGTAATTAGCAGGTTGCTTTGCTGTTCCCCTTGTCTGCATTGGAACACTTTTTTTCACCTGATGTGAAAAAATGTTGAATTGCAATGCACAAACCATGAACCTGCTGACTATATAAAAAAGCTTAAAGTTTAAACCAGTGTTTGTTAGTTTTTTCTGTAAAAAAAAGCTAGAACAATATATTGGCTTTTTAATATAATCAGTGAGAATTCTCAATTCACTTCACAGATAAGCATGAGCTTTAGACATAGACCCATAGACCACTAAGGGCACAAAAAAGCCAGCCTTTTTTTTTTTTTTTTTTTTTTTTTAAACAGAAAAATAATAAAGGGGGAAATGTGAAAGATTACTGTTCTGCCAATAATTTCTAAAGACTCAAGTCACCAATTTTACAGCATCTATGGATATAAAAATAACGTATCTGGAATGTCATTCCTATCCTCAAGTAAATAATAAAATATTTGTAAATGCTTTTTGAAAACAAGATAAATTAGTGAATATAGTAAAGTGCCTATTCAAACACAGAAAATGAACAGTTTTTTATTCTGTCTCTTGTTGTAGATACACATTAGACACCAGATACCGTGCAACTCTTTAGGCCTTTAGCACATATTGCCAGATGGAAATAGAGACTTGCTCCTGACTGAGAAACTATGCTAAAATATGGTTAGACTAAGCAGAATAGCTTTGTAGGTAATGTCTAATGGTGACTTAAGTTCTCTTTGTTTCTTTCCTATTTGAATTTATAATAGTCATTAATGCCCAGTTTGTGCAAAATGTGTATATGAAGATCTTTACATTATTAGCTCAAAGGTTTTGTATGGTTGTGTTTTCTGGAAAGCACAAGATCTTCCAAAAGAACAGCAGAGAGAAGGGCAGCCCTTTATCTCCTGCCAGCTGTTAGAAGGTCTAAATAACATCTGTAGTTGGAGAGGTGGTGGTGCTATATAAATGAAGTCTCCCTGTTCCTTCTAGTGCAACAACATCCAACCTTTGTTTCTCTCCAAGATGTTCTCTGAAACCTTCATATGACAGAGCACCATCAGACGTGTCTGGTATCTCAGACACACAAAAGGGGAGGGATTGCAGGGGGCTGACTGCAGCAGTTTACCTGAGGACATCCCATTACACAATGGGACAAGTGGTAGTTGAGCATGCAGGTCAAACTGGGATATCTCTGTCAAGACTAAACAGCTCCTGATGGCTTTGTTCCACCTGCAGTCAATCCCTTCAGTAACCTGAACTGCTATACTGGCAGAGCACTGTTGATGATGGCACAGCTCTAAGCTGAAATGCCCACTTGAACTTTGTGTTTTTTAAAGGCCCAGGTTTGTCATTCATAATCTTTCCTAACTCAGTTTCCCCTGACAGTAAGATGCAGTTGGTTAGTGCTGCTTGTGGGATATGAGGAGACTAAGTCAACTTCCATGAACAGTGATCATTCAGATGGGGAGGGGGGAAAAATATAAATGAAAATAATAATAAAAAAAATAACAACAACAACAAAAACAATACCACGACCAGCACTTCATTCAAAGAACTATGATGTGCTGAAGCTGTAAGTATAAGTGATGATTTTAACAGGATGGAATGGAGATAAGGAATTGTCCTGAAGGGTCTTTGATTCGGGAATTGACCTCTCTCTATTAGCCCTCCCTACAGAACAGACTGTCACATCTTCAGAACATATTCAAACAGTTCTCTGTTTCTAGTTTTTTGACAGTGGTAATGAATCGAATTTTTAAGACTTTTCTCTCGTGGTGGTGTTGATCTTAGTAATAAGCTAAACGGCCTTGTTAACAATGGTTTACAGTGCTTATATCTTCCAATGAACACATTATAAGTACAAACAAATAATTGCAAATTATGAATATAAGCATGCGTGCAGTCTCCTCTTTGTTTTGCATGTATATCTACAAATTCTACTCCATCAAAATACTGGACCAAAGAGTACAGTGTAGCTTTCTTAAAGTGAGCACAGTACACTGCAGTTTTCCTGTTCGGAATCCTTTAATGTGGCTTTCATATTGCTTGTGCTATTTTTAGTAAAATGGTGAAGTGTTTTCTCCTACATTGCCCCCGATTAGATATCCCTTCTCTTCTCTCTTGCCCTTTAGCATGACAAACAATAAAACTATAAGAGAACTCTGATGATGAAGAAACTCACTAAGTCCTGAAATGTATTTCTCTGGAAACCACTTTTCTTACTGCTCTGATTGTTACGATGGTAATATAAACTATTTCTGGGGTTTGAATCTGGGTTGTTACCAGGCTTCTGTGCTTTGGCATGACTGGGATATCCTTTCCAAGTATCATTTTTGATTAGACTGGGAATCTGTTGTCTGTTCTGTTCACAAATGATGAAAAGACTAGATGAGCAGCTTCTAAGCAGCACTATCTTCATGTCTTTCTGGGCCTTACTCTGTGAGGAACACAAAAAAGGACTAGGACTGAGATAATACTGAGAGACTGGGGAACTGTCTAAAGGGAATTCATTGATACAACATGACTGGACATGCCTTCTGTAGGACTGGACTCTGTGTCCCGTACAGTTCTTAGCTGTGTGAACACTGGACTCAGCAAACTAGTCTGCCCAAGGAAGTCAGTCTGCAGCAAGATGAGTTTGAAATTACAGTGCAATGAAAACCCTGCCCTGACTACTTACACAGTATGTTTTAAATAAGTGATAGTCTGCTTTGCTTTCAAAGCAAAATAATATATCTTGTGGGAAGAAACTCACAGCATGCTAAAAGTGTCTGCACACAGAGCTAGCATAGAACTTCCTGCTGTGTAAATAAGACCTCCATCTCCAGCCTCCTCCACAAGCACTTTGCCTTGAAGAGAAGGTTCGTAAGAAACCCTGTGTAGGTGCTTTGCAAAGAGTCTTGTATACTCTCTCCATCTTTCATAGGGGTTATTGAGACTGTTATAAAACACTGATAGGATCTTAAATAAGTTGGGTAATACACCTGAGTCTACTGACTCAAATGTGTGTAGTCATTGACTCATCTACAAAGAGAGTGCCACTTAAAAATTCTCCACTTTTCCAGAGCAGTGATAAGGTTTTGAAGTCACTTGTACTCTTTGCACAAGAATAAATGAGTGAACAGTGTCTAAAGCAGGAGAAAGTCACCCTCCATGTTTTTTGCTGCATTGTGAAAGAGTAAGCCAGTGGGCCAAACTCTAGGCTTAATTTCCCGACTGTAAAATCGGGTTAACTATGCTCATATAATTGCTATTTCCATACAAGTTAGGACTTGACTGTGCTCTTCTTACAAGATACTCTCCAAATCAAGATGTGAACAGTTCAGAAAAGCAGAACCACTTGTAATGATGTTTTAAATGATTTAAATTTGGATTAATTCCTGCTGCAATTAAAACATGCTTAATCCGATCTGCAGTGGAGTGACTTTCATGCCTGTTAATTTTATTTCACTTTTGCTAAATTCTTTTTCTTCATTTAAAGTAACTCATGTTTTGTTTGGATAAGGCAAACTAGAATCAGGCCCTCCTTATCCAAGACGTAAATCATTGCATCTTGGAAGCATCAGTTAAGGGCTACTTGTATGCTATCTTGGAACTAGAAGCAGTATCCACTAATGTCAGTAGTTGTAGGGTTATTAAAGATATGACAATACAGCTTAACAGGATTCAGCCTGTAGTTCACCAGGAGCAACAAATCTTGCAGTGTGTATTCACCTTCTGAGGTAATTTGGAGGTACGATATTTTAGTTTCGTTTCATGAGGTTGTGGAGCAGATTAAGGAAGTGCTGTCTCTTACCATTTTAACCACTGATTAAGCTGGAAAGGCAATGGAAGCTTTAGGTGAACTTTCATCTCCTGGGCTGCTATTAGCTTTTTAAACCAGGATATTAACAACTCTCCAAAAGGTCTAAACACTGATTTAACATGTAGGTGACTCCTGCTGAGGATACTCACAAAGCAGAGAGCATGTATATAAGGAGGAACAGGAATTTGTGTATAGAGCAAACCAGTGCTTTTAGCATGAGAAAGGATGATGCAGAAAGGAAGTTTTATAGCTGCATATATCCTATGCATACACACACAGCTTTTACATACAGAGACAAAGATATCTTTATCCACACGACAGATAGACAAACAGACTGACTGACTTCAAACTTGCACTTTCAGTGTGGATTTTTTCCCCCCATCTCCGGGTACTGCTTTTCAAAATTGCCTGAGGCTACAGTACAGCACCTCAGATCCCCAAGGCCCATTGCCTGGCTCCTAATAGCCACTCTCCATCTGTGTCACATGAACAGCTGATGAGATAGCTCCAGTGTCTGTATTTTGGAGAGCATATCCACCCAGGTTAAAATGCTGGGGTTGCCAAGGAGCAGTCAGAAGCCATTAGTGTTTGTGAGAATTTGCCTTGCAGCAGTTCCTTGGCATAGTAGAAAGTAAGTGTGTGTGTGTGTGTATGTGTGTGTGTGTGTGTGTGCTAGTGTGTGATAGGAGTGGGGTGGAACGGGGAGGGGGGGAGTGGAAAGGAGTGCTTTCTAAATAACCAACATCTTACAAAAGTGAGCAGTTGGTTACAATATATAGGGCTTCCATAATCTCTTTGATTGGTTTGCTGTGATCCAGCTCTCCTTTTTCTGTCATTAATGGAAACAAACAGAAAAGAAAAGAAGCATGAGAAAGAGCGGTGACTTCGGGGTCTTGCTCTGGTGTTTGGGCAGATGGAAAGGAGCTGCTCTGCCTTGGGGCAGGGTGGTTGTAATGAAGTGGCCTGTCAGTCTGTAAATAGTGAGGGTCATCTCTTCCATGTGATGGAGGGTATCACATTGCAGTGAAAATGGAAATGTCAATAAAATTAATCTGCCAGCTCTTTGCTGTGGCTTTTTCTGTCTCTCTGGTCTGAGAGGGTTGGTTTTTCAGAGGGGAGGTAGTGGAAGAAGGGTGATCTGGCACAGGAGGGGAGATGGAGCTGAAACGCAAGTTTTGAAGCAAATGGGCTGTATGTAGCTGTAACGTATTTCGTTTAGTACCACTATGGAGCTAGATGAGGCTATAGGAATTAGCTCGTGAATCTATAGCATTCCTCAGGAAGCTATGGAGCGTCTAGCTCAGGCTACATTGAGCACAGAGTTTATTGTTTTAGGCTTTCTTGGACAAGGTTTTTACTTAGCATGGGATTTATGGCATTTACTGCTAATGAATGTCTATTCTTAAATTACAAAAACCACCGTCTCAGCACAATTCCCAGATGTCCTTCCAGGACCTCGGCTTCTTAAACACCAGCAGGGAGCATAAACTCTCCACTTCTCTGTTTTCCTCTTTCGTGTGGCTCCGGGCTAATGATGTGTAAGGAAAACACAGCAATCTATAAAGTCTCAGTGCTGTCCCAGTATTCTTCATTTATTTTGCATTTGATTATGCCACAAGTCGGATCTTGTTTCTTTCCTTTTTTTAAAGTTATTAGTTCAAATATTAATGTAGGAATATGGCATATATTGCTGCTCTTGATTGATGCCTTCCCAAAAACAGGAAGACGTGCTCGTATGAATTTTAAGAAAGTAGGGGTCCTGCAATGCCTTGCCAGAAGAGTTTTTCAGATACATAATTTAGATGCCCTCCAGGCAGGCTTTCAAGGCATTTTTGCTGGAGGGCAAGAAAAAATAACTATGACTGTTAAAAGTAAATGATTTTTGCTAATGCACAATTAATGCCAGGGAAAAGCACAGAAGAGAAAGATGTTGATGGAAAGTTCTGATTAAGTGAGAGCTCTACCTTGATGTGCATCTTTTTTTTTTTAATGATAATAATCACTGATGCAGAGATGTAGAAGTTTTCATGTCATGCAAATGCCGTATGCAGGGTCATAGTAGGTGTACGTGTGTGTGCGTGCGTATGTATGTGTGTTAGGGGTGATACTTCTGGGGGGGGGCTCATCTGACAGTGTGTTATGTGCACTGAACAGTGACACAGTTACTGCCACCTCTGCAGAGGGCCTCGAATATATAGACTACAGAACATTTAACTTGATTACTTATAGTACGTATTCAGAATGGTTGTAGGGATGCCTTTACAGTGAATGGGTTTTCTTGTGGCAGGTTTTTCCACATTGAATCCTATAATTGACAAAGAGCTATTGCACTATGTCAAGCACACGATTATAATTGAATTAATGATATATGCATGTGTGAGACAAAATTAGTATTTGGAGAGACATGGTTTCTTAAGTTTTGCATATTTGTATCAACATTCATATATAATGAGAAACTGTATGTTCTGATCTATCAGAACAAAATAAAACTGTAGTAGTATCTTGGTAATTAATGATACGTTCTGGCTTCTATATGTTGTTTATTTTTCTCTTGTTTTTCTCTTTGTTATAGGGGACGGTTTAGACAACAGTGTAGCCTCACCTGGTACAGGGGATGACGATGACCCAGACAAAGACAAAAAGCGACAGAAGAAAAGAGGCATTTTCCCCAAAGTAGCAACAAATATCATGAGAGCGTGGCTTTTCCAGCATCTCACAGTAAGTGGTGTCCAAAACCAAAATAGATGTGCCTAATTATGTTTATTCATTGTTATTAGAAATCAATTGTCCCCATAATTTTTGGACCATTATTAGGGCTCAATTATCTTTTTTTTTTTTTTTCCTAGATTTTTTTCTTGGCTCTTGGAATCATGACAAATCTGAAAGAAACATATATTTGTGTATATATAAATATACATACATACCTAGAGAGAGAGAAATAAAGAGAGTACAAAATAAAGAGAATACAAAATCATTGAACAACACCTACATATAAAGTAACCATTTTTTACTTTGAACTATTTAAGTTTTTTTTTTTTACTTTGAACTATTTAAGGGGGTTTCTTGCTTCCGCATATACAAAGCTCTGCTTTCTTGATTGTTTATTGTTGCCCTCTGTTTACATGACTTTCATACATGTTTGTGGCAGAGAGAAGCCCAATCTTTGTATTCTGACATACTGGGGGATGTTAGGGAAGTCAAAGCAGCAGCTTGCAAACTTGTTGTATGTTGTTTTTGTGATGAATATAGAAGGCTTACAGTTTCCCTAATTCTTCGGTTGTATAACAGAGAGCAATAAACACTTTTTTGGTTTCTCTGCAAGTACATTATGTTAAATACTGTCCATACTCACATTTTGGGGAGAGAGATTAAATACGTCAAAAGCTATACCTTAAATGGGCTATCTCTATGCTCCTGCTTGCAATTGTTGGTGCAATGTGTTTGTGTTCTGTTGACAATTATAGCTTCACTTAGAAATCAAAATACAGTTCTACAGAAAACCTGGTAGCACTCTTGGTTTACTTCGTGTAGGAAATAATTAAAACTGGTAAAATTATCAATTTATTTTCCTCTTCCTCTCATGGTAAAATTGTTTCTCACTTCATAAGGCTTAAAATGCTAACAGTTATTAACTACTGCTTCTCCTTTCAAAGTTTTATAAATTTCCCCAGTAGCTGATATTGGTTACAGTGTAATGTTTGGGACAAGGTACCCTTTTTATTTATGATAGGGACTATTGAACTGCTCCACTAGCAGCACAGCTAAAGGGAGGAGCAATAGATCCACATTTCTAAACCATCATTTTGATGTAAGGACATTAGTAGCAAACTAAGGTGCATTGATCTGGCCTGTGGGGTCAGGATTAGCTGGAATAGCCAGTGTCTCTGCTGGAGTAGTGGTTATTCCTGCCTCCCAGCTATGGCCATTTCAAAGGTCAGGTGCCCTGTACCCACTTGGCTCAGAGGAATTAGACAGAACATGAGTCTCTGGGCTGATTACTTAACCAAAGACAAAATAATGAGTCCTAAGCAAATACTGACTAATTGAAAGGGCTGTAAATCCATTACATATTGGTCAGGGATAATCAGGAGTATTTAATCACTTTTATCTATTCAGGAGCACTGAAGCTGCAACAGCAAAGCCCTGAACCTTGCCATGTGCTTATTATTCTCATCATTATCAAAATTACTTCACAGCTGTTCTTTGCTACATCACCTCAGCTGGAGATTTACTAACCTGTAAAATGTTTTTAATTTGGAAGTCGAGTGAGTGTGAGTGGAGGGTTTTTCATTTAGCTGTAGGGTATCTTTAGAGTAGTTACAGGGAGACAGCAAAAAGCATGGCCACAAATAAACCAGTTTCTTTTGCACATGTTTCTGTGTTAACTCCATTTCCTCTTATAAAATTTATGATAACGTGTTTTTTTCTCCCTGCCTTCCTTTCTTGCGTCCTCCTTGAAAACATTAAACGCATGCTTATTAAACAGTCAGTGAACTCTCACTTCTCTTGAGGAAGGTCCTCTTGGCTTTTTGAAATCCCTTTTCCTTGTTTCTGTCCTCTCTCTCCTGACCCTCTACATTCCACATGAATTGAGGAAACTTGCCATCACTGGTGAGGATGACCTCACAAAAATCAAATTAAATGAACACAAAAAAGCCCTAACCCTTTTACCATCCAAGCTTTAATGAGTTTGCAGGTGTTGAAAGATTTACTGTGCTGTAATTCTCAGACCTGCAAACTGATAATGGAGCCCCCTGACCAGTGCAATGTAAATTCAGAAAGATTCTTGCCATAAACACATGCAGAGAAGGAAGAGAACTCCCTTCTTTTAAAGATCTCACACTTTTTCTCAAATTAGCTTGTCCATTCAAAGTGCAGCTCTGGCTGGGCCAGAACAGGGGAATCTGTGATGTACAATTTTATTGTTTCAAGTAAATATCTTTACAATGGTGATCCATGATTCAATGTACATTCCTTCATTACTACTCTAACCTTATTTCAAGTTGGTTTGTTCCTTCTTTGTGCTGTATTATGACCTGTTCTTGTATTACAATAATCCCCCGATGTACCCTTTTCTCTCGCTCTCTCTCTCTCTCTTTTTTTTTTTTTTTTTTAAGAAACTAATTGAATTATCTCATTATTTTAGTTTGTTAAGCAAATGTATTTTACATCTCAGGATGTGTTCTTAAAGAAGGAGCTGCTTAGGCTTTGCCCCCTGAATGGGCCATTGGTACATTTTGACATTCATGCATTCATTAAGGAGAGGAACATAAAAGAACTCTGGTTGTATTTTTTTCAAACACCCAACCAGCATGGAGCAACTTTTCCATAAGCCACAGGGGTCTCTCTACATATGTTCTCAACTGCAAGCCATTGTCACCTATTCTGAATACCTCAAAAGGACAAATAAAATACTAAAGGCCAACTGTAGCAATTGTTAGCTGTTAGTCTCAATATGACAAAAATCATTAACCTCTGGTTTCCCTGGAAGGAGAAGCAGTGGCAGTCCATCTCTTATGGTGTGGATTTAACTTGAAATTCCTTTAGACTGTCAAATTCAAAAAAACTCAGTTTTGTCTAATTGTATTTACTTATGATTTTAAATAAAATGCTATTTTTTCTTTATTCAGTCAGTTTGCAAACTCTTAAGGTAACTGATTTTAAAAATTGATTTGCCTAAGTGGCTTTTTGAAGAGACAGGCACTTGAACTCTTATGTAGAATAAATGAATATGACAGGCTGTGTCTTTCAAAACAATTTATATCTCCGATCACAACTTCCATTTTGCAGTAACTTTAATTATATTTGAAATAGGATACAGATGCAAGTTTTGGTTGTTGGGAATCAAATACAAGGAGTAAGAGCTTCTGTCAGGTTCTTGTTCACATATTGAGCTCTGTCTTATATTTGGAATTACAACAGCACCGGAAGATGAAAGATCTGAGGATGAATTGGTTGGAAATGTGTATGCTTTTTCTGGATAATATCCAGTGTTTAAGAAAGTAGAGGAAATCCTAGTCTGGTAGTATAAGCTTTTCAATAGTACATAAAGATTACGACATCAGAAAGGTAAACCTGACATTAAGGCTGTTTTTATTTGAGTTCAAAGGTGGTTAAAGAAAAGAAACAGCAAGAAATCTGACCCAAGCCGACAGTTTATTCATAGCTTTGGAAGACTCCTTTTCCTCTATGCCAAGGACTCCTTAGCAGACTCAATTAGCCTCTCAGACATCTCTGCTTTCCTCCCTCAAGTGCTCCCCTATTTGCCCTGCAAAGAACATATTTGATCATGAAGTGAAAACAGGAAGTGCTCAAATATATAGACACCTCCAGCTTACACCAATGTTGAGAGTAGGATTTCTTACTAGCAGCTCTACAGAGCTTGCCCCTCTCCTCCCATGCCCTTTTAATGGATAGAGGACCTTTAAAATGTACGTACATAATCAGAAAAGAACAAAGTTATAAAGGAAGCAATTATACCATTCTTTGGACATATACCTCTGGTAGTTCATCGTTCTCTGCAGCATAGTGTATCAAGAACTACACTTGTGCTATATTCTACATGTTCCCCCTTCTTGTATGGTACTGATTGAACAGAGATACATTTACTTTTTTGACACTTACCTGGGGAGATGCTATTTGTTAATTTTATTTATTTATTTATTTATTTATTTTCTATACAAAGAAGTATATTGTAACTAAAAGTACCAGGAATACCAATGGTAGCATATAAAATATAAACATTTTATATGACACTTTCATATTCACAACTGATGATGTTTGGGATAACAACCCTGAACTCAGTAGAACTGGGCTGCCTTTTGTTTGTTTGTTTGTTTGTTTTGTTTTGTTTTGATAGCTGAAGTTCTGTCTCTAATATTTATCAGTCATTTTAGCCTGATTTCAACAATCTCCTGGCTAAAATTCTTGCTTTTTACAGCTTCTTGTATAGTAGATTTTGTTTTCACCTATCTTAGGGTCACACTAGAATAAGTTCTGTTGGAACATGTTAAAATGAATCAATCACTTTTGTATTTAACTGTGTAAAAAAACAACAACAAACAAACAAACAAAACAAACAAACAAAAACAAACAAACAAAAAATAAACAAACAAACAAAAAAAAACTTGCAGTATTCTAGTGGCCAGACAGACTCTTACTGGAACAGATTTTTTTTCTATATTTATGTGGGTGTATCTGAGAATATAATGTATCTCTATCATATTTTAATGAATGGCTTACCAAGCCTTTTATGCAGGCAGCTGCTTTATGTATTCATTAAAGTTGACTGTAGAGATGAATGTCTTCATCCAAACCCAATCCTTGCATTTTGGAGCAAATTTACAAAACAGCTAAAACCATTCCACCTTCATAAATATCCTGATTTTAGGAATAATACTTAAGGGAGGGTTAGGAATATAGCTTGCTATCACATACTTACTATTGCAAAAGCATTCAGATGAACTGTAGTGCTTGTGTTGGGCCAAACAGTAACATGATGTATGCTTCCAGGGTGCATTGAGAAGAGGGATGATGTCCTCTGGTAGTCCTGCAAAACTACCTGCATGTGGGTTTACTTGGCTGCTGTCTCCATTTTTATGGGTTATGTAGTCAGGGAGTTGGAGGAGACTGAGATGCAATGTTACTCTGGGTTTGTTTTTTAGGCAGGGCTGTCTGTGTGCTGAGTTTACAACCAGGTAAGAAGTTGTCTACTGGTTTGGGACAGACCTCCCGTGCTGTCCTAATGAGAAACTTATTGCCCAGGTCTTTAAAATATTATTGCACCCATTTTTCAGCTGGGTAGTTTGTGAGGGGAGGTTAAATGATTTCCTCCAAGTTCTTTGGAAAAATCATGCTGAACTCCCATGACCAGTTGTAATATAGTCCTCAAGACCGTGGAGCTGAGGATCTTTGCACCCAAAGTTGTGCTGGTGGCTCATCATCAGAACTGGCCTAGTGGAGTAGAGCTGCCAGCTGCTGCTGCTATGTGCTGTTATTGCTGGTGGTAGCATAGTACTGCCTCATGTCACTGGCATCCCATCCTGTCCCGTCTGCATGCAGTACAGCTTCACCAGGAATGCTCTGCAGTCAGAATAGAACAAAAATGGATTATTATTTTTTTTTTCTCATACTGCTACTTCTGTTCACAGTCCGAAAAGCATAATCTTCTGACGACTTGTAGTCCTCGACTATGAAATCAGCTCCAAAGCTTCAAATTTAGTAACAGCCCAAACACTCATATACCTTTTAAAGGCTATAATCTTAAAAGAAAAGGGCTGAGATGGGGTGGGGGTGGGGCTTTGTTTGTTTTAAAAATGGAATCTGAGATTAGATCTGACATTTCTACATCCACCCCCTACAGAAAAGGGAACCCAGGGTCATGGGGTGTGTGGGCCTCAAAAGCTAGCTTTGTCTCTGAGTGGTTAATCTAATCATTGTTACATAGACATCTGTTATTTCTTCTGAAAAATTGATGCTTTTGTGACACAATGATCCATCTATTTAGTACAACGGCCTGAGTAATTAAATTAAAAAAAGAATATTTTTGCTGGAGCATGTATTATAAAACTGCCATACCTCCCTGTACCAGCAAAAAGGCTGGAGAGAGAAGGGAGAGGGAGGTGGGGAGAGGGAGCACTTTAAGCCTGGCATTGTTTTCTGCTTGCTTGAGGAAAACATCTGTGAATTGTTTGAACTGAACCTTACCAGGGACTGTCTGAATCTGTGTCATCTCTGTTTAATTTCAGGAAATGATGTCACAGTGCATTAAATAACAATGCTATGTGATTTATTTTTACTTGTACATGCTGTCCTAAGCATTTCTGTTACATGGCAGTGTTTTCAATTAACTGCAAGCTTTCAGTTTAAAAAATATATTTGATAATGCTTTTTTGGGCATGGGTATTGGGAGGTTGGGCGTTTTAGGGGGTCACCAAGGTTCAGGGCTGTCTGAGGGCTCTGAGCCCATTTGTCATGTGCTTATTTGTAGTTGGGACTGGATGTCAGCACTCTCGTCACCCATGGCAACCTCCAGGACCGTTGGTTTGTTACAAAGCGTGTCTGTGGAGGAAAAACTAAATATTCCCAACCTATCCGTCAAAAGACCTATTAGATAGTTATAGCGAGGCCTGCATACTGTAGCTTCTGCCTTTATCAAACTTTCTGCACTCCCCCTTCTTCTGTAAAAGAATAGAGGACATAAGTCAATTCTGTCTGCCATCTGTCGCCTTTTTAGCTGTTCCTCAAATTAAAGAGACAGTCCGAATTTAAATAATCTGATAGAAGCATAGAAAGCCTGCGTGTAAATTATTGTGTTTCCATTTCATTTTTAACTCTTCATTTTATTTTGAAGGGAGATCTTTATTGTGCTTCTTCGGAGATCAAAATATGTTGCGTGTTTCTGCTTCAAAAATAGCATTCTGAGAAATATTGGATTTGCAGTGTCACGGAGTTGTTATCTAATAAGATTCCAAGTTATATATAGGGTGAAATTCACACACACACACACAGAGCAAACAATCCGTGCACTGTGAATCCTTCAAAGGCACCTCCCTTCTGCCCCTTCTCCCCTTCTCTCCCCAGGCCTTGGTAGGCTGAGGGCTGTAGGGAAGTCCTGCCATACTGCTACAGGATGAGCCGGGCTCCTTAGACTTCCCAGCAGCCCTTTCCCAGCCCTGCTACAATCGTGTTTCGCGCTCCCCTGCCTGATGCTAGCTAGTTCTGCTTCACCTCCTCCTCTCCGTTTTTCCCTGCCCTGCCTGGTTTTGCCTCCTCCTCCTCCTCAGCAGGCAGCAGTGGTGTGGCAGGATGGAGGGAAGAGGGAGCCACAGTGTCACTGATGTGGCATGTGAGGTCACCCGCTGCCAGACCATCAGATAATGCAGCTAGATGGGAGGAACAAATGTTACATTGTGATGTAATATTTTACCTGCTATTTCCAAGCAGGGAATTGCTGAGAATTGAGTGTAACTAAAAACATGTGTGTGATTTTATTGCGGGCTTGATTAAAAAGCCTCCACCGAGTGAGCAAAACGTGGCCTAGCAAAAGACAGGATCAGCCACTGTTGTTTTCTGGTTGTTATTGTCAGGTTACGAAGCTTTGTGGAGTCAGTACAAGATTTAAGTGAAACAAAGAGAAGAAAGAGTATGAAAGTCCAAGTAATGTATCCATAGAAGTAACTGAAACAAGAAAGTAGTGACAAAAGTTCATTTATATAGAACTGAGGCTTTGAGGGTCACAAGGTAAAAGGGCATTTAGCTAAAGCATATGCAAATATAAATAGTGTTTAAACACTCCAAGAATATTTTGCTAATAAATGCTGTGTACTGCAGTCTTTGAAAATCAATATCATAGTCAACAAGATGTGAGAAATATTCTGAATATCTGTCTCAAAGTTCCACTACTTAAAACAGTTGTCATCAGAAAATTCATGGTTCCTAAATTTCTCTGTAGTGTGTGTACATGCATATATGTATATAAAAAATACATTTTTAGGGAAAAAGCGATTGCTGTTGTTTGTGTAAAGTGATACTGCCTTTCAGTTTTGCCTCAGGACATGTTTACTTAAGACCTTCCTTTCAAGATCCATGAGCAGAGTAATTGGTTTTAAAGTTTTCTGTAAAATTAGAATTCTACTGTAAAAAGAAATATGTTTCTGCCAACACTTCCAAACTGCTAAGGAATAGAGATGTCAGTTCTCATTGTTGCCTAATGAAAAGAATAGTTTATGGCAGGCAACATTACTTTTGGTGTTGGGGAGTTTACACTGAGTTAGGATGCTTAGAATACTGTGCATTACATATTTGAGAGTTGATTGGCAGCAATTGTTTGTAGGATCCAAAGCAATCATTGGCATCTTTAAAGATTTATTATTGTCTTTAAGCATAATGGCAATACAGTTTTCATGCTTTTACATTTGCTATTTTTATTTTTAACTGCTAGCCCCAAATCTGCCAGAACTAATTTCAGTTGTTTTGTCTAATAGTGGATGATAGGTTGTCAACTCACCGTATAATGCCATGAAGTTTTTGTTTTGTTTTGTTTTGTTTTTTAATCTTGGTTTTACCTTTTTATGATAGCATTTCAAAACACGTACTTTATTTGTAGCTGTTTATGGACTACTTATGTCCATAAAATGTTTAACATCTCATGACATACCATTACAATCTCAGCAGAATGAATCAGAGTAGCTAAGTCAAAATCTGCAAATATTTTAGTTTTTTTTTTTTTTTAAAAAAAAAAATCTGTGTATATTAATTTGTTTAATGTTATAGAAATTTGGCTGTCATCTAGATCCAGCTTTTATTTGGTCTGAAGTATATTTCAAAGTGGCAGCTTTATATTCTAACATGGATTTACTGTGGATGTAGTATATTACTAAACTAGATAACAATGGGAAAGATCCTGTTCCTATTTGTAGTGTACACTAAGTATATAAAAGGAGTAGCTTTTTTGTAAGATCATGGTCTAGTCTACTCTGGGGCTTGTTACACCAATTAAAGAAAAAGAAAAAAAGAGAGAGAGACAATGTAATCTGCATTGTTAGTTGAAGTTCTGTGAATGTACGTGGATTTTTATAAAAGCAATCCTCTTTCCTCCCAGGTAAGGTCAAAATGAAGGTTAATTTTTTCTGTGTTCAAATTTTTGCAGGTAATTCACAGATAGTCCCTAACAGTGTGTATCTTTCAATCCTGTTTCCATTAATTCCAGCACAACTCTGATCCCTTTGAAAAAGCTGCATAACATAGAGATGAAACAGTGATGTTGTAATGGGTGACAAACAGACAAATAAACACAATTTTGCACCTTCTTAAGTGTTAAATATTATAGCCATTTTATCCCCAAATTCTACTTAACAAGTCTTTCAAGGATCCCCTATTTTATGATAGAAAGACACATCTCTTGAGTGCTCAGTGCTCAGTTATTTGTCACATTTTGTCATGTAGCTGAATCTTCACTGCTGTTCCCAGCATTCTTTAGCGTAAGCCAGCTCAGGCAAGTGTCCTGTTTCTAGCTGTGACCATAGCAAGACACCATGCCTCAGTTTCCTTGTGTAAACAGTACAGCATAATGATGGAGACTGCTTTTCAGAGTGCTTTTGATATTTACAGATGAAAAACTCTGCATGAGACCTACGTCTTATACTTAGCATCAGCTGAATTACAGAGGCCTGCACTTCTGTTGTGGTTTTAGCATGCTGCTGAACTAGCGTGATAGTCATTCAATGCTTGTACAAATACTCAAACTTCTGTAGACTTTAAAAGTTTGGGATAAATTTCCCTTTACAAGGGAGCATTTAATATAAAGTTAAGAGTGCTATATTCTTTCTGGTCTACACTGAAGATGACAGCATATGATTGCTGCAAGCTACACTTACTCAAGTGGCTCAGGCTTGGGTTATTTTTGTTTATCAGGTTCTTTCCATGCTGTTGACCTGAAGTGGTGATTATTGCATGCAAATGGTATCAAATATTTTTCCCAGCAAGTAGCAAGAGAAAGAACCTCGAACATAAACTGCTGGCCTAGGGGCAAAAGTCAGAATAAAGGGAGTACAATGGTATTAACAAATGCATCTTTGTTCTTCAAGTCACTACTGGATATTCCACATCTTCAACAGCCCAGGGAGTTTCCTGAAGTGAAATAGGACTTTGGCAGCTTTCCAGACAGTCCTGATCTGCTGCTCCCTCTTTCCATTCACCCAGGTACTTCCCCCTTGTGCATCCCTCTTGTGCTTGAATGAAGAAATGGGAAGCAGGAGGATGACCTAGGGGACAGAAAGGGACTGCAAAGTCCTGATTCACATTAGGAAGCTCCCTGCCTAACATGTGAGGAGCACACACAGACAGCTGACTGCTGTTTTGATAGTCCACAAATTGACTGTTCAGGGATATAGGATGTGAATAGTGAGACAGGTCATGATATGTGTGATAACAATGGGAATAAGGAGCATTATGTGGTCAGCAAAGTGACATGTATATTTGGGGCAGTCAGCAAAGGAATGGTGTATAGGAATGCATAGGTGCATGGGAGTGCTGTCATTCCTAAATTGCAAGGAAGGTCGGTTAATTTGAAGGATCATTTAAAAATGTGAATATTGTTTAAAGGGTGCTTTACGTTCAGCTAGAAAGGGTATTCTCTTTCAGATATAAATTATGAAACTCAATTGAAATGTATGTGAAAATAGGTAAATGTGAACAACAAAAAGGGTAAAGCAATCATTTATTTTAATTCTCCCTTCCGCCCTCCTTTGCTGTTTTGGTAGACTATTTCAAGAGTTCTGCTTCTTGGTCTGTCTCTTTTCAATGCTATTTCTTCCAGTTCCACATGGACATTTTACTGCATGAGCTAACATCTCTTAGGAAAGAGAGGTGTTTCCTGAGGTGGTATGAACATCTCTGTGAATGGTGGGATGAGCTGCAGAGTTTTAGAACAATTCTAAGAAGCACACATTGTTCCCCATCCTATGCCTACTTACATCTCAATTTTCAACAGCCTACTTTGTATGCGTGCGTTGTATGGTGGCCATTAAATGCCAAGCAAACACTTCTCAGACCAGAAAAATCCTGCTACGTAGTGCATATCTGTCCTAGGCGCTTGCAGACAATTCACTGCTGTAATTAATCTTAGCAGTCCTGGCTCTGTGAAATCTGAACTTTTATCCCACAATGCTCTTAGATGCAAACAAACTTCAAAGAAAAAAAGCCCTTGCCTCTTTCTCTCTCTTTTTCTTCAAACCCCGTCCATTTAGAGAGCAATGCTTGTAAAGGAGATTAAACCCCATATGAGTCCATGCAAAATAGCATGTCCAGCAAGAAAATAAAATGTCTACAAACAAGACGGTGGTTCTTTGCAACATGGATATGAATAAACATAACTCTAGAACTCTAAACTATCCCAACTTTGGCTCCTGGGATCTAAATCCTACTCAAAGCTCTAGCTGAAAATGCATGATAGTGTATTCTCCAACTTGATAATGCTGTAACACGCTCTGCTGCCTCCTGAACATGTGCTGCGGTAAACTTCTTGCCGAGGCTGAAAACTCTTTCAAACAAGGCCTCAGGGCTCATGAGCATTCCACTCAGTGCCCTGTAGGCTCACTCTGTGGAGAGGTATCTAGCCTAAAAGAGGCCAAATATCACACAACTGAGCTGGTGGGAAATTCAAATTGTTCTAAGCAAAGAAGTCAATAGAACTGCTGTAGTGAAAGGTAATGTTCAGAGTGAGATCACTGTGTTATGATCTCATGCTGAACATCAGGACTGTTTTTTTCTTGATGAGTATGAAACTAGCCTGAGGCCAGTCTGGTGAGAGTCTAAGGAAGATATAGAAGGATGTTTGGAGAGCCTGGACTATCAGGGCCCTTATTCCCCCCAAAGTGTAGCAGAGACTGAAAGAAGATGAGAGAAATACGATCTGTATTGTTATTTTCAGTGCTCTCCGCATCCATCCCAAAATAATAGATCTAGACATAGACACAAAATGTGCATACTGAATTGGTGAATAAGGAAAGACTGTGAAAAGAAAGGAAAAGAGATTACTTAGGGGGAACAGAGTGCCTTGCAGAAATGAAGGAATTCAAAAAGCCCCCCCCAAAAAAATTGTTGAGATTGTAGAATAATGTGTGTAAGTGCCTTTGCTTAGCACTTTTAAAACTAGACTCCAAAAAGCATTTGAAGAAATACTGCTGTGAAACATCTTGTGTTCCTAGGGTTACACTAAAGCAGTGTTGCCTGAAGCATTTCTCATATTTCTGTTTTCTTATTGATGTTTAAAAACTGAAAAATATCTTGAAATTAGTACTTTTTTTTTTTAAGAAGGAAAACAGTTTAGATAGAAAGAAAACTCCCCAAATTTGGCTTCCTTCCTTCCTTCATTTATTTATTTATTTATTTATTTATTTATTTTAAATGACACTTCATTCATCTGTCAGTAGAAAATATTATAAAATTAACTGACAAAGTCAAATGGGAAATGGGCTTGGGACTCAAAATGAAAGATTAAGCTTAATAGGAATATTTAATTACCATTCCTTCAGGCCAAAGCCTGAGTAAATAGCTGGGAGTCAGAGTAGGTGCTGAATGTCAGTGAGTTTGGGCTCTGTCAGACCAAAGGAAGTAAGTTTGAGTTGAGGATCTAATGTTAGAAACACCTTCTTTTCAGATACTCGGAGAGAGAGACTGTGTCATGATATGGATGCTGCTCTTCACAGTTTGTGAGTTTTCACTGATGGTCACAAATATATGGGGAAGGTACAGGTCTGAAATCAACTCTTACCAACCTTAGTGGTCCCATTTTTTTTCTGGAGTCTGCTCCAATACTAGCTCTATGAAAAGGGAAACCCAGATACCAAAGGTTGATTGAGTATTCAAAATCCACATGGATTTTTAAGGGCATGGATCCAATGCAAATTTCATGCAAAATAAGGGTGATTATCGATTTACACAGAAATTCCAATGCCAAAACAGGTGAAACATGGCCTTTTCACCTGTTTTTCATTTACAGATTATATGGCAATTTGACTCCAAGATTCAAAGCAAAGCTTGGGCTCTCAGAGAGGCAGGATGACCCCAAGAAAATATTGACTGAGTGCCTGCTGACTCAAGCTGCTGAATTTCACACACAGCTTTGCTCAAAAGCATCAGAAGGAAAGAGATTATATTTTGAATTTAAAATGAAATTTTGCTTTTGAACATTACTTCATGTTTATGTCTATGGGGTTCCATGTTCGTCTCAATGACTTCTGGATCAAATGAGCTTGTTTTGCACATTATTATTTTATTTTTTATTTTTTTCATTGCCAAAATCACAAATTTAGGCTGGGATCTTAGATCCAAGCTGAATTCTTTGTGGCTTATTTATTGGCAGTAACAAGGATTATACAATAACAGTAAAGTTGCAATTACAATAGTAAATCTATGCAATTACAATAATAAATTGACTATGGAGTGGCCAGAATAAAGTCCGTTTTTCTTGCCTATAGCTTGGCTGGCTTTATGGAGAAAAATAGCACAAACTTATCTTATGGTTTGAAGTCAATAGGATTTTTTGTCAGCAGAGAATCAAATGCAATTCAGACACACAGGGACATAAATCTGTTCTGTAAGTCAGTCACTTTTCAGAACACCGCTGCTTAGTGGTTTTTTTTTTTTTTTTTTTTTTTTTTTGGCTCTACATAGCCTAGTGAGTCAGGCCTGTTTGGAACATTTTTTTTAAAAGGAGTGATAGGGCAAAGATTTCTTTTTCTCTCTCTTAATTATCCTTCCTAGGAATGGGCTTCTATATCCATTTTAAGGATGCCATTGGCACGTAGTGTCTTTTGTAGGATTTTGATGCACAGTTCAGAAGTTACCTGCACGAGAAAAGAGAGAATTAGCTTTCTCTGGCTGCATGTTGAAATACTCCTAGCTGCAAAGGCAGTGAGTCCTGACCTTTGCTCTCATCTGAACAGGGAGTATTCTGGCACTGAGCTGAGTTTTCCTACTGCTCTTCAGAACTGTAAATAATGTTAGTACACCCTGAATTCACTGCATGCAGCACTTTACATTACTATTGTGTATCTTAAAATAAACAACATTGCAAGCTGTTTATTTTGGTGTTACTATGTATGCATTTTTTAAACAGTGGTTACTTAAACAAATGTCTCTGTTCCCACAGCACTTAAAAGCTGCTGTTTGCTCATTGTGGTTTTTGGGTTTTGTCACTTTTGTTTTGATTATTTCTGAAAATCACACTTGAGGATACAGAAGACAGGAGTAAGTTGTACTTGATCCAAACAAATGCTTCATGTCACAGCTTTTTCTTTATGCCAGCGTTTTCTATGTTCCTAGCAGAAATAATAATTTTGGTTTAGATCAAACTTAAAGATCACCAGTATTCCAGACTGGATCAAACTGTCCTCAAATGCATTTCAAAGGCCATGCAATTGATACCTAAAATTGACCCTGAGACAACAAAATTGTTTTAATAACATCAGTACGGTTTATTTATTTATGGGTCAGCAAAATAGAATGTGCAGGGAATGAAAATGTAGGGACGTAAGTATTTTCACATCTCTTTTCCCATTCTCTAATCAGTCTTCATTCATCCATCCTAGAGATGTCCAGTGCCAGTTTCAAGTATGCAAAATTTTGCAGTTGGAAATACTGATGGATAGAAAAGCCATTATGAAAGACATCCACTTTGAACAACATCCACATTATTTTGTGGCCCTTTATGTACCCAGGGAACCCAAGGATACTTGTTGATCTGTAACAGATCTGCTAGATGGCTGTTTGCTCTACTTTGTTTTTTCACCTTTAGCAGTGAGCTTCCAATGATGTCTCTGCTTTTTACAATGCCATGTATACTATTCACTGATCTTGGTGTATTCAGCTAAATTTGAGAAAAAGGATTGGAAGTAAACTCCTTATTACTCCCTCTATTCACTCTCTCCAACTTTGTAAAGTGACTATGGTACTGTGTGACTAGGATAGTTGTTCTGTAGATGTTCTGTCCTACTTTAAAGATTTTTCCTAGGTCATCTTCAATTAGTACCTTTTTTTTTTTTTTTTTTTTTTCTGGGGAACAAAAATACTTATCTGAGTCTGTGGAATGATGTTCTGTTTGCTTGAAGGGACTCAAAAGTCAGAGGCTCTCTTTGAATGAGTGTTGCTGCATTATAAAGAACACTGAGGATTGCATAGTGAGGCCACTATCACATATTTCTCAGTGGGCAGTTGTAATTGGTTGGGATGTGTGTGTTTTTGAAGAGGGGTTGTCATCTTACCACCTTCTGTCACTCAGAAATAAAAGAAAGTGTGTGGCTGTGTGGCTATTCAGTCATGAAAGTGCTGGGGTTTTTCCTTTTTGGGAAAGGTTTAGCAAGAGCGCTCCAACAAGCCTGGGAGTCAACAGTAAGTCACATTATGCATTGAGTTAGTCCCTGGCCAGCCCCTGCATCAGAGAGCCATAAGCAGAAGTGCTTTGCTTCCTCATGCTTGGACACAGCTGAAAACTGAGCCTGGATTATTCATTTGTAGAACTTGTAAAGGTTGGCTGTCTTTTTACAACAAAAAGTAATCTCTTCACTCAACTGCTAATTGCCCCATGATTTTAATCAAGCAAGATGCTTAGATAAGGAAAATTAATGTTTGGGAAAATTGTGAGTGTAGTTCTTTTCCAACTTGTGTTGACTATAAACCAGTTTGTCCTCCTTAATTATGGTCTTCAAAGATAAACAGGTTGAAGGGAGTGCTACAGACTTTGGCACAAATACAGCATATTTCAGTGCTTTGTTGTGCAAGTTCTGTGTTTTTAAGAAAGAAATAAAAAGTTGCTTGTAATTTTTAATATAGTTAAGATAAATTGTTTTTTATTTATAGCTGAGCAGGTGTTGATGTTCAGTACTGTGTATACTCTCCTTTATATCTGGGCTTCAATAAGCTGAATAACCTCAGCTCTCTCAGCAGAGCTAACTGTGACCATTACGGGTAAAAGGAACATTAGGTGAAGACAACTGGCCAACAACAGAGCCCTTGGACTATGTCATCCTAACTCCTGAGGGAAGATGGTATAACATTTAAATGTTACCCAGCCTACCCATTCACTCCTAACATTTTCATCTCATTTACAAAGCTATTTCATTTCATGTGTTTGATTTTTTTTTTCTTTTTTCTTTTCTTTTCACCTACTGATTATTTTTATCATAACCAACCCTACCACAAGTCTTCCAGGTCTTACTCTTCTGCTTCTTTCTCACTGAGATATGGACAAAATCTGCTGCAATGTTAATCCTAATACATACATTAAAACAGTGGGTTGCATACCTTTTTTTCTGTAACAATACTATGACAACACCCTAATTTTTGAGTGAGATTACTAACATCATTTACGTCTGTAGATGAATGTTCCCTCTCTTCTATCTGAGCGACAGAAGATGTAGAATGATTAGCATTTTTAAATGCTGTTAACAGAAATGAAAACCACTTAGCAGGAGAAAAGTTTTGTGAAAGGAGTAGGTAATATAAAATATTTTAGAAGTATTTTAACAAATGTTTTTCTCTTATTTTTAACAAAAATCTGCTCTATTGGCCAAACCAATGGACCATGTAGCCCATCAATGAGTCAGCAGTGAGTGGCCAAAAAATAGCGCAAGTATAGGATGATCCCAGAAGACACAGTATATCCTCCAAGCTTCTGGCAGGCAGAAATGTAATGACTCTGTGAACTGAAAGCTTATATCCAGACAATAATGTTTAAGAGCCATTGATGCATTTACACTTTCTTTTTGGACCAACCATATATTCATGAGCTAGAGTTTTAACACCTTAACTTTGTGTTACTTGAATCTTTGAGGACATTAATTAGAATGTTTTCTGATGTGGAACATTATATTTTAATAATCTTCACATTTCTTAATGTGTGGACCTGAGTTTCTAAACTGTAATAAAGACAAAGAAGAAGAAGAAGAAGAAGAAGAAGAAGAAGAAGAAGAAGAAGAA
>NC_048897.1:14984836-14988058 GCF_011077185.1 Oxyura jamaicensis | reverse complement strand
GAAGAAGAAGAAGAAGAAGAAGAAGAAGAAGAAGAAGAAGAAGAAGAGACAGCAAAGATATCAGTTTATGCTTGTTTTAAAATTAAGCCTGCTTTTTTTCATGTAACAACAGGAAAAACTTACCAGCCCTGCAGTTTTCCTGGCAATTTTTGTGAAGTGTTGGGAAAAATCTTTTCTCCTTCATTTGGAGGGAATCTTGATTATATCACTGATATCAGTTCAGGTCCTTTCAGCACCCAGTTCTCCATCACTGATTCTGTTCTTCACATGATTGGCTCAGGCAAAATAAAATACAGATCCGTCCATGTATTCAGTAGTGTACTTTTAAATAAATATCTCCACTACATTCTGGCTGAAAGCAGCCACACAGTTTTGACATATCCTAGTCATGTGCAAAGCTGAACCTTTGGTAGCTAGTTCTTGCAGACTTTTTTTTTTTTTTTTTTTTTTTTTTTTCCTCTTCTTCGCACGGCCCCTTTAGAGCTGCTGGAGGGCGTTGTTGAGAAGTTGCTACCGTTGATACAGTTGCTATTAATCACAGTCTGCCATGTTGTGACGCAGGTTCTAATAACATCCCATTGAGCTGCTGTTGTATGCTGGAGGCTTACCAACAGCACTAGGCCTTTGATATTCATCTCACACCAGGATAAAGAAAATGTGGAGTTTAAAAAAAAAAAAAAAAAAAAAACTGCAAATAGGCAAAGAACAAAAAAGGGGGAAAACATAGCAAAATCAAAAACAGACACGCTTTCTGTGTGCTGCTTCGTTTACCATGGGAGCAGCAAAGCTATAAATCTCTGCTGTGTTGTTTTGAAAATTGAACATGAGGCTGCTAAATTTATCATTCATTCTTTGTTGTTTCTGGGTAGTAGCTGCCTGACTTGGCTGACTTTGGTTTCTGTCCCCTCCTCAATAACAATTTTTGTTGTCATTGTTGTTTCAATACATTACACACACAAATCAAAATTTTACTGGATCAAAGAATATTGGAGGGTTTAATAAAGTGATCATAAAGGGGAGGAGAAACAAATTTGCTGCATGTTACACATCATGCTTCCTTGGCAACTGATTCCCTCATATTCATAATTACAGGAACATAATTTTTAAAAAGCAGCACGGGTTGGGGGAGGGAGAGGGAACACTTCCTTTGGTTAAAGGAATTTGCAATTTTTTTAAAAAATTGTAATCTTTGAATTTTTTATTTTTATTTTTAAAGTTCACCTTATCTGCTGTAAGAATTAACTTGGAGCCTGATAGAACTGCACAATCACCTTCTTTTGTTAGCACTTCTTGTCCATGTTGAACTGCAAAGAAAAAAAGGTGGAAAGCAAGCCTGCTACAGATGTGACTAGCTATGAATATTCATGAATGCCATTGCTCCTCCTTTTCTACTGGCATCCAAGCCATTCTGATCTCCCTCTCTTTTTTCTTCTTTTCCTTTCCATTTCCCTTCCTTCGTTGAGACTGAACAAGACTGCAGTTTTATTTCGGTAACAGCCTAGTATGATACAGTTATCAGCGGCCTCAGAAGCCTTTTATTTCCATTAAAAAAAAAAAAAAAAAACAAAGGAAAAAAGAAAAAAAATTGTAATTATCCACAGTTTTATGAATCCACCTCCCCTTAATGTTCATTATTTAAACCAGCAGCAATTACAAGTTCAAAGGGGTTTAGAGGGCCAGCAACCCGCATAATCACTGCCAAATTAAGCGGGACTCATTCGTCACAGAAGAGTACACTCTGAGCAGTGAATCATGCATGCAGTGACAGGCACTGATTTACATAAAGACGAAATCTGTGCCCTCTAGGGCTGAGCGTTACTTTATCTCAGTGGCCCTGTGATATATACATTTTCTTTTGGTGTTAGGAAGGTTCAGAGACTCATGCTGTCTAATACATGATATTTTATTCTCCCCAGCATGACTACTACTGCCACTAATTCGTGTATATGTGTATTTAACTAACAATAATCCAAACTTCAAGGCACTTGAGTTTTTAAAAGGAACATTTTGGCCAGAAAACCTCTACTAATATGGGTCTTCTGAACCTCTTGAATTCCTTTTTTTTTCTTTCTTTTCTTTCCCCACTTTTTTTTTCCTTCGGCCATAAACAATTTGCAGATCAAACTGTCATTACTGAAAAAAAGATGACTCTGAGCGCCCCCCCCCCCTTTAATCAACATAACATGTTCCTGAGAAACTGTTAATAACTGTACTTGTACAATATCAATGGACTGTGACTGGATGTGTTACTTTAGCCATAGTTTGCTGACTATCCCAAAATGTTTAAGTTCGTGCCATCCCTCCTACGCTATATGTTCTGCAAGAGCTTCATTCATCTAGCCCATCTACACCTCTAGCAGCAGAATAGGAAAATTGTCCAGTTGTTATAAAGGTTGCCTTACCTTGACCACGCTACTCTGCGTCTTTCATTCTGAACTATTTAAAGATATTCTTATACTCCCCTTTAAGACCAAACAGGGAGTAGTTATACTACTAAACTGGGAAACTAAACTGGGAAAGTAGTTTTTGTGTAATCATTGTTCCCTTTTAGCTCTGTTAGCTGTAATTCTTTCTGCCATTGCTACAGGACTGTGGTATAAACAGTACAGGCAAAAGTTTGAAATGGTAACTGACCGTCCTGTATTGGGAGTGTTTCATCAGAATTTATCTAGGGATGCACCAGCTACAATTTTTGGGAGACCTTAACATATTAAAGGCACTATAAAGAAGCCAGATACTCAGTTGTCATTAGGACACAGCGGAATGACCACAAACATCTGGCTATGGCACCTTGACACAAATGCTGTTTTCTAAACTGGCTCTAGTGCAGAACAGAGGTAGCTGGAGGTGTCATAAATCAACAGTGGTCTGATCAGACCTTTTTTCTTTGATATGCCAATGCACTGGGGACTGTGGTGTAAAGCTAGCATTATTGGTGCTCCTCCTGTTGATTAAGTCCATCTGCTTTCTGGTCCTGTTAGAACATTTTAGTGGTGAGGAAGAGTAACAGAATAGCAGAGGCTATGAGATATGTACCACAGAGTTGTATGAGTGGACTTTTCCAGGTTTAATGTGCACTGCAGAGTTCATGAATCATAGAGGTTTCTACTAAGATCAGTGTTTGCAATATTACATAGCAAATAACTCCTCTTATTTCTTCTTATTTCTACCTTAGTCGAAGGTTTTTTTTTTTTTTTTTTTTTTTTTTTTTTTTTTTTTTTT
>NC_048897.1:14971539-14979836 GCF_011077185.1 Oxyura jamaicensis | reverse complement strand
TGTTTTTTTTTTTTTTTTTTTTTTTTTTTTTTTTTTTTTTTTCTCCCTTAAATGCCATGCCTGAAAGATGTTTTGCTACTATATATATCTATATATAAGTTGGGAAATTCTCCAATATTAATATTTTTAAAAATGTGGTAAATAATGTAGTGATCAATGATGGTGAGATGTGAGAGTGCAAACCTGTTTTTTATCCTGTATTCTCATGTGGTTTATTGAACTAGAACATTTTAATATGCAGAACTTGGTCTTTAGGAATGTCCTTTTGGGGATATTTCTGGCCTCCAGAGTCTGTCTTTAAATTTCCGTTTTTTATTGTGGTCTTTCACAGAGAAGTGAATCTTGCTGGAGTGTTTTAAGAACTTATTTCCTACAAAGGAGTTGACAGAAAGGAGTTGCAAAGCCTTTGCCCACCTAGTCTCTCACTTTGAGCCTTCACTCACCTTCATCATCAGTTTAAGTTAAGATGTCAAAATTTGTTGACTTGTCTTTTAAGAACTTAAACTGTTACAATAGGATTCATCAGAGGTCAAAGTGGCAAGCACTTTTTGTGATTCTTTTAAAGTGGAGAAGAGTAAATAAGTTTGGTTTTGGCTGCTTTTAGAGAATGGCCCATTGATACAAATAGAATTGCAACATGAGCTGTCTCATCCACATCTACCTCATTTTAAACCTAAAAGACTAACTTTAAGAATGGGAGATTTTTAGTAATTGCAAGAGAGTGGAATTGTCCCAGGAACTGCCAGGGCTACAGGTCTGTTTGCAGCATTGGTCAAAGCTTCTGGCCTTGAGGTAAGAGAGAACAATGAAAAAATAGCATTTCAATTTTAGATCTAATTACTAGATTACATGTAACAATGGAATATGACATTTGTCAAGTATGTATTAGTGTCACCTCTAGAGCTGAGAAATCTAGTCTCAGAGAGATATAGGAATCTTTGTAATTTTCCATCAAAATCTTTGGAAAACTTGGGCATCCCTTGCTTGCAGGCCTACAAAGTGCTGTACTATGATGCAGCTGATACAGTGAGCACATGTAAATACTTAATATGGCAAACTTCTTGTTTTCTTTCAATCCCTTCCTTGTGCATCAGCTTTCATATTTAATTTATTTTGATTTCTCTATTTTAACTATGAGTATAGTCAATTGGGAAAGGCTTGAGGGATACAGTTGCTTTAATGATCAAATTCTATTTATTTTTGGTCCAGACTGTATAAAATCTTGATGCAGTATAGAACTAAAGTACCCATCAATGTTCCTTTTATTGGACATGGTTCATATATTGTGATGAAATTATATGCACCCACATAGGTTGTTAGGAGAATCTTAACATGCCACTGATGTGTAGTGAGGGAGAGTTAATTGTGTAGACACCCCAAGATTACATCACTGAGCAGAGCACACTGTAGTGGTCATATGAATCTGTCATGAATAAAAATTACCAAACAGGTTTTCAGCCAATAGCCTAAGGTAAAATTCTAGCGTTAATAAATATGTGCGGATGAACAAGATCTTTTCTGTCTTTATCATTTATGAATTGCAGTGCTGTAGGTATAGGGACAGACATCTAGGAAAGATTAAAAATTAAGTTGGCATATGTTTTGTCACACCTTATAAGTACACGTTGTAATTATTAATGTGGCGGTATCCTGCTGTAAAGTCTGGAAAAAAGACTGACCCCTTTTTATCCCTTATTTTGGGGAATTAGGTTGCTTTCACCTGCCCTGCACTGCCACCACATGTGACACGTGCTGGATTCCTCTGTTCTCTCTGCAAGCTGCAGTTCTGGGACTGAGCAACCTCTTCTGGTGCTGCCTCCTTGTTCCAACAAAGAATTGCTGTCTGTTGCCTCCATGCACTGTGTACAGGAAAATTTCAGAAGAAATCTTCAGTTGGTGTAAATGATATAGCTCCATTGAAATCCAGTTTTGCCAGTATGCACTTACCAAGTATTTATGGCATAAATAATGTGTAAACTTAAGAGCACTGACTTTTTATGCTGGCAGGTTAGAACCAGGCCCCTACTTCTGTGCAGTGCAGTTAAATTCATGAGCTGCATTTTCTGAATGCCATGAAAGGCACCTTTTAAGTGTTGATTTCCATCTTTACTGGATTTAACTGAGGGAATCAGTGCCTGCAGTGGTTAGATTGCAGTACTGTTTTCCTTAGTGGTTATGTGTACCTTTGCAGATGCCTGAATAAAAATTCTGGATGTACTTTTAGAGTCTGCTTCACACTTACCCTCAAAAGGAACTGGGCCCCATGCTTGCATATTGCAGTGGCCATTGTCTTGTGGACAATTAACACTGAGGGTTGTAAAGACCCCTAAACTGGGCATATACACATCAGGCTATATCCAGAGCACATACAGTCTCCATAGATTTCTAGCTGAAATTCTTAAGAGTCTGTTATCAGCCAGTGCTTTTACTGCAGCAGCAGCTGTGAGTTTATGCTGTTCAGGCTGAGGCTGTTGTAGTCTCTGACAGTTCCTGGAATCAGGGAATTACAAAAGTAGCTTACAGTCACCTTGTCTTCACCATGCTCATGCCTTGAGAACAATTTTTGGAACCTCTTTTTTTTTTTTTTTTTTTTTTTTCTGAAATGGCAATCCTTTGATTTCCTCTGACACTGATTGATGCTTAGGTGACATCTCCAGAAAGCAACCATGCGGAACAATTTTGGGTTTGTTTTTATGGCTCATAGCCAACATCCAACGAACAAGATTTAAAAAATTTGATACCATCTAAAAAGAAAGAACATAATGCTTTTCCAGATGTTAATTCTTGCAATGTTATTTTGCAGTTATATGTTTTTTCATGTAAATTACCCAAGCCATCAGTAGTGTGATTTTTTTTTTTTTTTTAAATCAGTATCTGTAATGCCTGTACTAAATAAACTGAAATAGTTTTGATAATTTTCCAGCAAATGGCAAACTTTGTCTTTTAACAGTTAAAAACTTCAAGAAATATTTAAATTACTTTTGACAGTGTTAGCGTGAGTGGAAGTCTTTATCTGAAGATCCCACTCAACTTTCTGAAGCACTTAAAATATTACCAGAAAATTGATCCTGTGGATTATTATGGAAATAAGTAGACATGTGAATAAACTTTTTGGTGGAAAGGAATAATATACAAAAGGGTCTAAAGGTTATTTTTTTTCTCTTCCTCTTGGTTGTGTTTCCAAAACCAAGGTTCAATGTCAATATGCCAGTGACCAATCGAGTGTTTGAGAATCCCTGCCTTCCTGTTTATTGATTGTAAAGCAACTAGATTTTTAACTGTTGAATGGATATCAGAAAGAGAGGAGGTCTAGCAATAGTATGACTTCACTGTTATACATGACATTAGTACCCTTTCAGTTGGTCTTCTGGGCTCATGACCTTACTTCTGGTTGCAGACTCCAATTCTGCAATTGAATTTCCGCTAGGTTCATGACCCCAGCTCATAAATGCCATGACCTGAATTGGGGTCATGACTCCTTGGCTGGGAACCACTGTCCTACATCCTTGTGCTTGACCACTCTGGGATATGGATTCAGACTGATTTGCTTTGTAAATGCTTAAAGCACCACTTTTGTTCCTCCAAGTTCTGTAAAATCTAAGTTCCAGGTGGATGGAAATAAAATCATCAGTAAAATAATTAAAGAAATAGAATATTTTTCTATGCTGAGGAGATGATTTTTCCTTTTTATTGATTTTACTATAGACTATTCTGAAAGTGATTCACAGCTATGCAAGTGATAGATGTGAATATTTTCCTATGGATATAGCTTAAATTACTGCTGTTAACTGTAAGTTATTAAAAATACCTCCATGTGTACTGTTAGAGAAACTACGTATCTGATAAATCCAAGTCCCTAAGTACAGTGTATTGATAACAGATGTTAGCAGTTTGCCTGTGCACCTTGCTTAAATTATATGAAGGAAAAATGTTAGGTCATAAAATCATTAAGGCTCATTGTGTAATGAGAGGTACTTTAAGGCTGAGATCTCCAGGCTAAGGATATGACCAGGTGGGACTGGTCCAAGATCTTCAGAGACAGTATAATGTAAGGTGTTGCCATACTGATGAAACATCTGGGATACATACCAAAAAAACCAGCTGCTCAATCAACATAATAGCACTTTACATGCATCATTGGTTGAGGTTTTTTCCTATATCGAAACTTTCTTTTTTCAGCCTAAGCTAGAAGGCAACAAACCAGATTATCCGTGCAGGTACTACAAATTGTAGATGAAAAGAACTAAGGTTGGTGTATGAGCCATAGGGAAAAAAAGAAAAACAGGGCAGCACTTACGCTGATTTTAGTGTTGTCAGATCTTTCTCTTTCACCAGAACTGCTTCAGTTTACATTCCTCAAAACAGTTTAAAAGTTGTTTAGAACTTCATGAGTTTCTGTTCACTTCTTAATGGAAAAGAGCAAAGTCAGACCTATGTAAATTGTGTGTGCAATTGTCAAGGACTGCAGAATTTTGTGTCCATTGGTTCACAGGCTAATCTTGACCTGATATAATATATAGTCACACATGTGATTCATTAATGATAATGGGGAGTTTACTGATGTGATCCCTCATGTATATCTCATACAAATAAAATATGTTGTGCAGTTTTTTGACATGATTTATACTCATAGGACTTGATCCAAGCCCCAAAGAAGCTAATGGAGAGTCTTCTTTGAGAGCTGGAGCCAACAAAGATAGTCACAGGCTTTCAGTATGGAGAGGCTAGGCTCAGATTTTGGCACAGTTTTTGATTTAACAGATAAATATTTTAATTAAATTGACTTGAAGGTTGTCAGAGATGCCTGAAGACTGACATCTCTCTGTTTAAACACCAACAGAATTGTTCAAATGAAAGAGGGATCCAAGCCTTCCACAAGGTGTAACATCAAGCCTGTATTGTGAGTTGCTCAGCTGAAATTCTCTTCAGTTGTTTTGGCTGAGAAAGCCAGCAAATGTGTCAGCAGTAGTCTGGGTAAGGTACGTGAGGCAAACATTTGAGCAAAGGGCCCAGGTTTTTTAAAGACCTTGATGAAGGTGCTGAGTATCTTTGAAAAGTCATCCCTTGATATCATGTATGGCTTTAAACAAACCTTTCTTTTGCACGTAGGACCCCAGACAAATTTGTAACAGGGCCTCAATTTCCAATGTTTATATGGTAAGTGAATGGGGAAGCTCTTTTTAATGAATGCCTGGATCAGCACAATTTCAACATGTTGTATATTAGATTTTTACAAAGGCTATTTTTATTACATATATTTAACAGATATAACTATATTGAGGGGAGATTTTTTTCCTGTGAGAAGTTAAGATAAATGTTCTTTTGGATGAAGGGAGGGATGGAAAGCTGTAGAGTGTTCACTGTAATATGTAATAGACCCATAAAACTTGAGATAGGAATGTAACTCTAAAAGAATTTAGATAGCTTGTCCTGAAGTCATCAAATAAGGTAACAAATATCAAGTGAATGAATTCATACTTCAGTTGTTTATCACATGCATAGTGGCAAGATAGCTTTTATTTTTAATCTTTTATTTTTAAGCTTTTGTTAGGCCAGCAGGTATTTCAGAGACTGGATTCCCAGAGGCAGTGACCAGAATTAGGGATTTATCAAGAGTGAAGTTTTAGAGAATTTGAGCCAAAACAGCGGGATAAAGTTTAAAATATATATTTTTTATTATTTTTATTTTTTGGTGACAGATATCATCTAAGTGGTATTCTCTAAGACCACTGAGAAACAACAGCAAGGTTCTGTCACAAAACACCAATATTGCTTTTGCTTATTAAAGAACTAAATACAACTTCAGATTTGCCTGATCTAGTATTATGACCTCATATACAAACAATAGCTAAGCTCAAAGGACATGTTTTAAGTTGCTAAGTGAAGGGCTTTGAAGTTAGAGAATGCTAGATATTCCCTGCATTCTCAACTCTACTGTGTATGTATATCCTTTGTGGTAAATTAAGCCTGTATTCTGGAGGAGAGAGAAAGTTGTATGCATTCATACAATTAAAGACTGCATCATAAAATGTATATACAATGGGTATGTTCCTCGGGCAAAGAAAAGGCATTTCCCCAGCCCAGTGATGTGCTTTTTACTGACTTTTAGGCCTACCGCAAACAATACATTAAAAACAAAACAATGAAATTTTGAATCTTGTTAGCTTACCTAAATACAGGAACCATCAACAAGTCAGCTTACAGTAATGCAAGAATCATTTCACTCTCCACTCAACTGCAGATACTTCTGTGTTGATACCTCTCAGTCTTTTAACAAAGCGCAGAAAAATAAAAACAAAACTATGTAGCACAGAAAGTAAGGGTAAACATGATGACACAGCTGAAGTTCCAGGAGGAAATCTATATAGATAACAGGAACTTGGTGAGGACACGATGGTTAACATTCATACTTTATATTTTTCTAAGTGTTTTACAGACTTTGTGAAGTGACTGATAGTACCGTAATGTTGTCCCTTAATACCTGCCTGGTCAGATAAAATGGGAAAATATTTTGAAAGTTTTGTTTGAAAAATAATAATAATTATAATAACAATAATAAAAATAAAACAAGGAACAGAATGGCCTGATTTCCTTAAGGCTAAATCCCTGTGTTTCTCACAAAATCCATAAGATACAGGAATGCCTAGTAACTAAAAAAATCAGATCACATGTAGTTGCTGTTTTAGTCTTTTCACACGTATGTGTGCAGCACTGAGTGTAATGAAGAGTCTTGGTTGGGACCCTTAAATTAAAATGGTTAAGAATAAAGAATGATCAAAGTTGGATTCAGGTGCCTGATTTTAGGTATTACTTAAAGGAAATGTCATGCTGACTTTTTACCACCATGAAAGAGAAGAATATTAGTAAAAAATTTTTTCCAGACTAACACATCACGAAGTGAGGAAACTGGGCAATAGATTACTTCTGCTCTTCCCTTTCTACAGTGTCCATCTTTCCCCCAGATAAATAGCTTTTTTCTTAAATTTTCTTTCCTCAGTTTGTTTTGGGGGTCCCTGAAGTATCTGTCTAGCAGCTGTTGGAGGCTCGGATGGAAATCTTCCTCACACCCCCTTTAGCATTTCTGCAGATTCTCCTGTGGAAAATAAATATTCCCTTGCACCGCCATCCATCTAGATAGTGTTTCTATCTTCAAAAAGGTTTGCTTCTCAAAAGAATCAGCAATTTCAGAATAAATAAATTACCTCCTTCTACTTTCATACAGTTAATGACAGTTCTAGAAGCATTTTTTTTATTATTATTTTTTTGATATATAGAAATGTGGAAGAAAAATTATTTTGGGTATTATTCATCAGTGGTGTTGTGTAAACCAAATGACATACAGAAACAAATTAAGTGATAAGAGATCATGTAGGAATTGTGAACTATGGCTCTGGATAAGAGATCAATAGAAAGTCTCATCAAGCTATCAGTATACAGGTCTGCTGACTACACGGCCTTCTTTTCCACTGCCATCTGGAAGTTCACAGGCTCCATTAACTTCCAAGGGTAGATCATCAAAACAGGTGCACTGCACTGGCAAGCAAGAAATAAATACCTTGAGCAGAAATTGAGCAGAAGTCCATGAGATTGTCTTTATTCTCTAACATCAGTGTTATCAGAAGTACCACATTAGGTCATGTTCTGACCTGCAAAGTGGGCCAAATCTATGCAAAAGAGACCTCCTATTATTATTATGAAAGCCAGAAATTCTTAAATAAATCTGAAGTATTACTAGCTGTATAATGACTGTGAAAATGTAATGTGAAAAATCCCATTAGCTCAAAAAGGGTCTTAGTATTAAAAGAGAACACAATGTCCTGAACTTCCAAACTCCCCCAAAAAGATTGGTCTGGAAATAGTTGGGAAAGTTAAAGATCATAAATTCTGCTTATACAGAGAAGTGCATCGTATGAGCAAATACTGAAGTAAGTATAAGTTATAATTTTTACTATTTCTAAAGTTCTTGTCATGTATGCCCATTTGCACTTCAATAAATGTAACTAGAACTTTTTGCCTTTTTACATAACAAAACAAAATGCAAAACTCCTGTCTGCAATTATTATCAGAATCCACAGAGAGTCCCATTAAAATCCAAATGTAGATATGGGAGAGCAAGTTGAAGCTGGAAGGAGAGCAATATGCAATATGACTTTATTGCTTTCTTTCACTGTTTTTTTTTTTTTTTTTTTTTTTTTTTTTTTTGGGTTTTTTTTAATAAAAAAAAAAAAATGTTCGAAAAAAAAAACAGGTGTTAAAGTTTGGTTTTATTAAAGTTTTACAAACAATCCAAATCATAT
>NC_048897.1:14960219-14971439 GCF_011077185.1 Oxyura jamaicensis | reverse complement strand
CACTTTTTTTTTTTTTTTTTTTTTTTTTTTTTTTTGGCCTTGTAGTGAATAATCAACTGAACTTGGACGGCATAGAGAAGCTGCTGTATAGGCTGCTGATCTCTACGTTTAGCAGACCTGCCAAGTCTTATACACTGAGAAAGAGACACTTGTCTGACTTCTCTCACGCTGTCCCATGTATTTTCAGAAAACAAGTCATGCACTTGCAGCTTTACTTTTGGACCCCACAATTTCTCTTCTGCTTCCTAATCCCTTGTGCCAGACAAACCTCAGCAGCCCAATCTGTAATCTGTCAGTCAGCTACAGTCGGGGCCATGGGACATCATGGAGTGGGAGAGAAGCTGCTGCGTTGGGCTGCTCTTCAGAAGTGTGACTCCAGCAATCAAAAGGGCCCTGACAGAAACATATCTGAAACATGGATTCTCTGTCATTATGTGAGAGGATATGTGCCTCCCACGCAACTCTTCCCCTTTTTCTTGTTCTGCAGCGACCTGACATGGAGGGTCGCATGCACCAGGGCCTTGAGAAGTTGAAAGGTCTACAAAGCTGCTATATAGCTGGGAGGAGTATACTTATATAAATATTCTGATCACAGGTGTAGGATTCATTCGCATGCTTCCAGAAGGCACTAAACCTGACCTCAAGTAAGTGTAAATAGATTGCAGGCAACCTTCTGCAGTTAGAAGCATGTCCCAAGAGTTAGCTTTGAGGCTTCATTTAATTTTCTTGTAATCAAAGTAATAGAGGGGATAGAGGGGAAATAGTTTTTCTAGGTTAAGTTTCAGGGAGCTCTTGTGGATGCTGCTATCCATCAAAATCCTCTGCCATCTCCCCAGCACAGATCATAAGCAGTGGAGGTAGCGCTGAAAATAGTAGAAATAAATTATCAAGCAACTAATATGGTGATCTCATTCCTTCCAAGTTTGTCCTTATGTCCTTCATTCATGCCCTCCTCTGTGGTTGTTCTATGACTCTTCTAAGCTTAAGTGAATGCTAGCAAAGACAAAACACATAGAAATTGCCCCAGCTGGGAAAAGTTAGAAACAGTGAAATATTTGCATGAAAAAACTTGCAGATAATTTTATATTCACCCAAATGCAAGTACTAGAAAATCTGTGAAGAGCAAGTCTGCAAGTATTTTTTGTCTGCTATGGAATATTAAGTCTAGTCAACACAGAACCTTTGCTGAACTTTCTATACCTTCCTTTAGACAGTATATGGGAGACAGTATTGCAAAGGCCAATTCTTACAAAAGCAGGAGAGATGGTGAAAACGCCACAGTACCACAGTACTTAACATATTTTGATCTATGTTTCCTGGAGTTATATATATTTTTTCCTTTAATTTCATTTGTTATTTTTTCTTTAATTGATGAAGGGTTTTGGTGTATTTTTTTTGTTTGCTTGTTTTTTCAAACTGTGCACTAGAGCTATTTAATTTCATTGCAGAAAGGGAACCCCATAGCTTTTTAGGAGGGCACCTAATTGATGCCTGCTCTGCAGGCTTAGAAGATTCTTCAGGAAGATGCCCTGTCTCTCTTTAATGTTAATACTTTGCTTTCAGGAAACCAAGAGGTCTGCCTCTCATCACTGCAGCATTAGCTAAGCTGTAAGTGTAAGAGTAGCAGATGGAATTTGGCATCTCTTATCAGGACAGTCCTCATATTCAGGGGGATTCCAGCAGATGTGCCAGGAAAGTGGGAATTTGGGGTAGAAGTTACCCCATAATGTGTGGGGTGAATGGCAGCTGGAGAGAAGTACTGGAGAGGCAGTTGGAGAGGAATACCAGAGGTTCCTTCCTTGGCTAGGAGAGGATGTCAGCTGGATTTCTGAAAGGCCTGTGTACGGTTGAACCTCTACCTGGCAGCCTTATGAAGAGAGAGAGGCACAGCTTTGGGCACAGCAACCGGGGAGGAAAGCATGTGTGGAGAAATCAAAGATGCGTCTGAGATGTCCTAAGTGTGTATATATGGTACAAAGAGGTATGTGCTATCTTTCCATCAAGAGCAAAGCAGTGCAAAGAAGAGAATGGTATTTTCTTCTCTGCAGACTGAATCTTAAATTAACCTAAATGTTAAGGTGAGTTGGCAGAGACTGATAGAACCAATCATTGCCAGACAAGCTTTCCCTCCTTCAATTCATACAGCACACAGGAAAATCCAGCAGGGTTAAGTCCCATCCAGTCCTATTTAAAAGTTCTAGATGTTTCCATCCAGACATTTCATCACTTTGCTTGCATAGCCTTCCAAAGAATTTATCCTGAGGGGCTATTTCTTCTTGCACTGCAGTTACAAGGCATTAGTTCATGCACTGCTGGTATGTCAAAACGTGTAGCTGATAACTTGGTTACATCATTAGTTATTCCTACCTTAGGTGAAAAAAAATAGCTGTCTGAAGTGCTGCTCAATGTGCATGTTCTGCAGATTCTCACGGAGGGACCTGTGGTTACCTCAGCCTGATGATTGCTCTGCATTCTTCTGATGTAGACACCAAGAGCTGTTGAAAATAATTGAGACACTTGTCAACAGAGTAGCAGACTGGACTTCATCAAAACTGTTTTAGTCTCCAGGACTGATGACCTTTTGATGGAGTTTGTTTTAGTCAGGAATTAAGTGTCCAATCCTGTACTGTGTGAAGTGCCTTCTTTGAGGTGCCGAGCATCCCTGTTTTCTCTTGCAAGCTCTCTGGTGCTAAGCATCTCTCTGAATGCACTGAGCACTTTGCAGAATAGGCTTCAAACTGCTTTTGAAAGGAGACACAAGCTTTCCACTTCTGTTTATTTTTAACAATTAATTTAAATTTGAAATACAGAATTTTTATGAGTAATGCTCTATTCATTGAGAATGCAAGCAATAAAGGAAACTCATTTAGCAGATCCAAAACAAAATCACTTCATTAGCTAGAACTGGTTATAAAGGCAGGTACTTAAATGCAGGGAGAATATGTGCAGATCATTTTGCAGAAAAGAAATGCCAAAACCATTGCAATTCCCTGACTGTCCTCTGCTATTAATATTAGTATTGTAATAATGATCATAATGCATAAAGAAAAATATTAGGTGTCCGAGTGGTTGCATGTTTCCTTTTTTTTTAAAAAAAAAAAAAAAAATTATTGCTGTAAATTGAGCCAGCTGATGAACAGCCTCTAGGGAGGAGACAGGATCACCCTTGTTTCCTGTTCAGCCTTGCTCCAGCAAAAAGCTAATGAAAGAAAAGAACATAATGGCCTTGCAGCCCAGGTAAAAGGTTCAGGAGAGTTCACAGGTCAATTGATTTCTAATCTTACTTTGTTATATTTCAATCAGAGAATTTAAAAACAAAACAAAAAGAAACACTTCAATGTCAAAATATACATGTGAGTTTGGCAACAATGTGCTGTTTTTATATCATCTTTGAAAACTGAGTATAAAAGCTCTCACAGCAGACGGACAATATATTTATGTGAAGTGCTGTAGTGAGTACTCTAAACAATTTGAAAAATTCTTGTTTTGCTATGTGAATATATATGGGGATACATTAGCATATATACATACAAATATATTTCAAGGTGGAAATATTTAATTAACCTGTCTGTAAGCATAAACAGCAAATCTGCACTGAGTACATTATCAATTAATTTACTGAAAATTGCACCATTGACCATTTCTTTACTGCACCGTCTCAGCATGGAGAAGGGAGAGATATTAGTTGCATTGCTGTAGAGCAATGAGATTTCTGTAAGTCGTGATCTGCTGGCATGTAATAACTCGATCTGCTTCATGCAGACAAAATATATTAAAAGTATGGACGAGTGAAGTTTGTGCCCCAGGGAGAAGGCAAGATAATGCATTGAAATTGTTCAGAGGTAGTTAGATGCCTAATGGTCTAATATGTGAGCTATGTGAGGTCTGGGGTCTGGTTCTCATAAATTCTGGCTAGACTGATCCTGTAATTTCAAGCAAAGGATAAAAGCGTTAACCAGAGTCATCAGTGTTCAAGGTCCATGATGCTGGATATTATTCATGTAAAGATTCAAGAAAAACACAAAAAGGAAAGCTCTGGAGCATATGTGTTTGTATGTGACAATATACATATATATATAAATGTGCTGTATTCGATGTGTGTGTCTGCGCACCTGTGCATGGATATATGCACAGAAACATGCACACAGTGAATGAATACATTAACATATGCACCGTTATACAGAAATCATGCTAACAACTGAAGAGCAAAAATAAGAGATTTTTTTTAAGCTATCTGGTTAACAAGTTAATGTATGGAATGGCAAAAAGCTAGATCTCACTTTACCACTGCTGCTTTGTAATATATCATAGTAACAACATTTTTACACTTGGCATCTACAATTTTTTTAAGACTTGTGTTAATAGATATAAGCAAAGCTTGCTTATGATTATAGCAAAACATTATTAATGCAATGCTGATACACTTGCTTTCTCACTTTATACTTCAACTCTAAGCATATTAAATCAGTGAGGTCACTCCAGTAATTGAATAGTTGCCACTAGAATCTTGCATTATGACTCCTGATGAATGCGTGAATGTAGCATAATGCCCTAATTCATGCTTATAATTTTGCATCATCACTGCACACTAATCAATTTTTTCTGTCTTGAAACCTGTATAGCTGTAGAATTGAAGCAAAATACCCAAAGCAAACCATAAAAGCTATCCCTTATACAGACCTTGCATAACACTGCTTAGATAATACAAATATACTGGATTCCACAGACTTAATTTAACCTTATTGTTTCCTTATTCAGTGTTTAAGGTGTGTTTGTCCTGTGTTTTTTTTTTTACTATTAAAAATGTAGTCATTCTGTTACTGTAAGATAATGACCTGGATGTTACCATCAATTTCCCTGAACCTTTGATTGGGAATGGGAAGAATCTCATGTGCATCCCCTTACCTGCATACAGACTGAGCATTCACCAGCCCCATAGGCTCTGTCCACTTTCTTCTCTCAGTTCTTCTCTCAGAAAGGCAAACACTGGGATGGAAATGATCGTATGGTGGCAGAAGGATTCTTATCTCTTTCTTGATAATATGGTATTCTCTTTCTTCCAAGTACCTCTTGGGTTAAGAACATTAAGCTTTTGTCTTTCTGAGTGTGCATGATGTATAAATGTTTTTAGCAAGTGAGCTGAATATTCTTTTGTCTTCATTTTGCCTTTGAGATTTAAATGGAGGACAGGATAGGAAAGACAACCAACAAGGAAGCTTGTTCAATTATTTTCACAATTTATAATTTGTCTATGATATATCCCTCTTTGCTCCTTTCCCATTCACTGATAAAGCATTCCCTTGATCAACTCATATAGTCACCTGCATATTCTTTGACTCTGGAGGTCTATCTGCACAGTGGGAGACCTCCTTTGATGCACAGGGGCTAGATGACGAGTGGAATTTAAACGGATGTATTTGGATCCCATGGAATTTAAACAGATGTATTTGGATCCCATGATCCATTTCTGTAGTGTAGGCACCTATGTGCCAGATTTACACAAGACAGTAGTGAGAGAGAAGGTCCAGTGTGGAGGGAGTTAGAAGTGTTCTGATACTGCACTGCTCCTTTCTCCGTCTTGGGTTTATGGGAGAGAAACAATGTAGAGCCCTGTTACCACTCCTTCTTCTGTGCCCGTGTTTCCCAGGGTTTCCTGAGCAGGGTTATGCACTATTTTCAGCTCAAATGGCTACATTTATAGAAAAAAATGTTGGCTCTCTTGGAGACTTACTCTGGTTCAAAATCTGTATCTCTTTGAAAAGAAGGCAGCTTTTGCCATTACTAAATGTAGCTCTTTATGTAACATTTCCACACGTGTTTTCAATTATTATTTAAAAAATTACAGATTTTTGTCAACCCCTAATTACAGGGCAATAACACACCCATGTCTATTTGACTGACTCATTTGGATGATTGTTCTGACAAAAGCAGAGCTCATCTGGCAGGTTTATAAGGCCAAACTATCCAAAACTGCCTCTAACATTGAGCTCCTCAACCCAAAACTCTAATTTGCACATGCAGAGATCATAAACACATGCAAACTACGCAGTTCTATGCATGACCACTTGACCCATGAAAACAAATTAGGTTTGTACCATCCAGAAATTAGAGGTCAGACTAATGCATCTTAGAAAAACTGCCTCTTGAAATTTTAGTACTAAGTTTTATAGAGCAATTGCAAACTATCTAGAGCCACTTTTCAGTAATTAAGTGAGTTATTAGGTGGAAAATTGGCAGACTAATGAGTAATTTCAGACACTAAAACCAGCCTCCATTGGCAGTATTAATGAAGTTCTAGATATTTTCGGATGTTGTAAAAGCTTACACAGTTGATAAACCCAAAATCAAGTATGCTTGAGAATATCAGTATATTTTTACCTCTGTGTGAACTTTTAAAATCTATTAGCTTTCGTAATACAAGATGAAATAGAGATGCTAATTGTAAAATAACAAAGCCACAATTTTTCCAAGATCAGAGGTATTTATTTGTATATCGTCTTCTTTCTGTCTGACTGGTTTACTCTGAGAAGAGCAGATATTAATGAAATATAGAAGGGCAATCAGAACTCCTCTACATTTCAGTATTTTGCTTACTCTAGAGAACTGATCAGACAAGGCAGTGTGCAGGGACAGCATGACCTGTGAATACTCACAAACCAAAACACAGCTGGTGGGTCTAATTTTAGGTTCTTTAGCCTTGATCATGTCCCTTTAATGTATTGAGTGGAAAAAGAAAGTTGTTTAAAGTACAGGAAACGTCACAGAAGTCCAGTTCCAAATTCCTCTTTAAATAGAGCTTCTACATTTATGTGTTTTTCCTAGTCTCTGGTTTTGTTTAATTTTTGTGTGATTTTTTTGTAAATGCCTGTGAAATTTGCCAGGTTGACAGCCCTGGAGACAGAAGTCCCCTATCAACAGAATGGTTACTGCAATGAGAAGTGGCAATGTGCATTTCCTACAATAGCTTGCCAGTGTGCCAGAGCCCTGACCTAAAGGGACCACCTTTAGGCTTAAGAATATAGTTTAGTTTCCATAGCTCATTCACAGCCTAGCCTTAGACAAATGGAAAAACAATAGGATTTATTTTTATTTTCTATTGAATTTAGTGGGAGGAGGATGGGGCCTCAGACCTTGACTTTTCTTAGTATCATTTTGTGTGACTTTGAGATTTTTTTCCAAGGTGCTACAAAAGCTGGAGATTTCCATGCAGAGTTGATGGGGAGTTTGCAGGAGTTACCAAACTGCACTTTTAAAAGCAGTATTTGTTACTTTTCCCCCAGTATCCAATATTATCCAATATTCAAAACATTTTCTAGATCAGGCATTTCTATAAGAAATGCCAAAAAGATTATGTTTCTAAGAAAAAAAATGACTTTACACTCAGTGAGGCTGGCTTTCTATTTTAAAAACACAGATAAACAAAATTTTCAATGAACTTCATGCCTAAAAACACAATTCAAAGTCTCACCAGAATATGATGGCACATTTTACTTTTTTTTTTTTTTTTAGTTAAAATGATTAGATAAGAAACTCATACAAAATCTTTCTTGGAAAACTAAACTTCTGATAGAAATATCATTCTTTTTAAAAACATTTTTAGTTTATTAGTTCTCTTTTCCATGAAGTTTGAGGGATCTGCTTGCTGGGTTTCATTTGTTTGTTTGCATACTCTAATGTACACTGCTGATCCTTTCTTGTAAGCATACCGGCCCTGGAAAGAAACAAAATCTAAACAGCTACTTAGCTATCAGCTTGCCTTGTCCACAAGGTTTGAAACTAGAGAACATTTTGGTTTGCATTGCTGTGTTACCTTGTCCTATTTACAGTCCCCAAGTTGAACCAGCAACAAACTCTTCAGTTCCATCATAAACCTTTCATTTATATTAAATTCTAAAAGATGCATTCATAAAATCAAATGGCAGAGAGTCTTCCAGGAAGGAATTCAGAAAGATTTCTCCAGAGTCCATAAACTCAACACAGAACAAAACCTGGAAAAATGGGAGATGTAATGCTGTGTGACTTTACTCACATATTCAGTCCAATCCAGTCCACCAAAATTAAAAGTGGCTATGTTTTCCTTGACTTTTTTTGACTCGTTAAGCCATTTCTAGTGATGGCAATCTTTTGGCATTTGTTTATTCAGACGTAAAAGACAGAGGAGCCAGAGACTTTGCAGGTTTGTGTTGTTGTTAAATAGAGAAAGCTCAGCTATCAAGATTCCTAGGTTATTATGAACTGCAAAAAAAAAAAAAGCAATATTGTAATTTTGCAAAATATGTTTGTACTGTTCTTTTGGCCCCATTTTCTCTTTCCCTCAACAGAAAATCCTGTTTTGTGCATCATCCTTGTATGGTCAGATTGAAGGAATGGGACTTTAATTAATACTGCTTAAGTGATCTTCAAAATGCAGTGCAATGGAAACGATACCTCTGAGACAAAGTTTTCTGTTAGACTTTTAAAGTATTCTTCTTACTGACATAAAATTATCCACCAGTGGAGAAGTACCTTAACTACTTTGAGTGTTTCCATTAATTGGGATTTGCTCTGCCTTGTAGAGCCAGATTACTATTGAAGATAATGGGTTAACAAACTCTTGTTTGGAGTCAACCCTAGTGAGTAGTTGTTGGAAAAGTAAAAAGAGAAAGACTTTATCAGTTTGAAAAAATTATGCTATGTTACAAAAAGAAGAAAAACTTTTCCGACAGGTTAGAAGTGTTATAAAAATATATGCAACAGAAAATACTTGATCCAGTTAAGAGGTCCTATTTAACACATTACATATTTACATTGCATATTTAATGAGCTATATTTTAAAGTAATGTTCTTAAAATAGAAAGCCAAGTCTATAGAAACAGCCAGTCTTAGGATTTAAAATATTTAGTTTCTGATTCTGAGATGCAGTGTGTACCTATAATTGCAGAATAGAAGCATAGGCTCAGTCTCAATGTCCAATTCCATAAAATCTCAAGGGAAGAATTCAGACAAAATAGGTTACACACAGCAGAAAGGAAAAAAGAAAAAAAAAAAGAAAAAAAAAAAAGAAGAAAAACATGGTACACATTATTTAACAATGTTAAATAATTCTGGAGACCTTTACTTGGAACAGCTTTAGTGCTCCTATGTTTGTGAGGGGGGGTTGAAATTTGGCAGGTGAATGTTAGAAGTGTGCTTTTGCTTCCTGTATAAAAAATGTAACAAATTGGCCATGGTTAAATCTGAGCAAAAATCACAGTTCACAGATGCTTATTTCCTGCGTTTTGATAACTAAACCTCTAAAAATTCTGTCTTAAATGGCCATACTCATGAATTCCACACCACCTCAAGCTCATGAGACTGCATTTGTGATGTAGGAGGATGGCATATTTGTCAGTTGCAAAGTGACAAGAGCCATAGCCAGGCATTGAAACAACAAACTGTTGTCCTGTGTCTCCTGTTCTCTTGGGGAGCTCTTCTGATGTCCAGGACTAGGGTGCAGGAGGCTGCCAGAGATATATGTAGAGGGGACAAAAACTGTCCAGGAAAGAAAGATGTCATTTGTATCTCTCTGACTTAGGTACCAATAATAATAATAATAATAATAATAATAATAAAAGAAAAAAAAGGAAGGAAATGAAGAGGGGCTGGCTGAATAAGGAGACAGGCACTGCACTGGGAATTAAGGAGACCAGTTGTAAAGGAAAGGAGCTGGGAGAAGTTGACTAACAATTAACTGGTCTAGGAGTGAAAAGGAAGGAGGGAATTCGGACCCTGCTGCTGGAGTGTGATGAGCTAAGAGGAAACATTAGGTCCAGTGAGGTGGATGTTGGATGAAGAGCTGGGACATGACTCCTCAGTCACAATTTCACTACAAAAGAGGAGCTTCATGCTGATGCACTCTTTTGAAGGCTTTTTGTAACCACAAACATTGGAGTCAACATGACAGGAAAAATGACAGCCAGCTTTATGTTACTTCCCTATGGTCCTTCTTCCCACGTGGGTGAGATGTGGATAATAGAGGTGGCAGCACCTGTGGCCAGTTCCTGGCCCGGAAAGACTCACAGCAGCAGAGAGGGGCTGTTTCAGAAGAAGTCCTGCTCGGAGCCAGAGGATTGCATGCTCCCATCTTTTGTGGGGGGTGCTGCAGATGCCAGCATGTACAGGCTGGAGCATGTTCAGTACAGATGGAGTCTTTGAAGAATTTAGCTGACAAACTCTTAAATGTCTTTACTGAACTAGTACTAATTGAGAAATTTCAAAGGTTTATAGCTTGGCCAAATGTGGGTGGATTGTCAAAGAGATGGCAAAAGGCACATCCCCGAGAGCAGGGCCATCTCTTCTCCAAATGTTATGCTTCTGTTCCAATGCACACTCTCCTCAATTAAATATAGTGAGAAACAACATACCAATATTTTTCTTTAATTTCATTTTCAGAAATGGCTGAATCATTTTTGCTAAAACTTTCCAAAATAATTGAGGCTTGGGCAAACATTCTGCAGAGTAAATATCAATCTGGAAAGTGAAGTTTAGCAAAGGGAAATACTGTCTTACAAGGGCAATACCAGTTCTGCCTATAATAAACTAAAAGGGCAAATTTTAGGAGTCCTTTCTCAGGAACTGGGAAGAGAGAAACTGATAGTATGTTACTACAGATTTGTAGCCATGCTTATGAGGCCAGTATTTGCCTTGAAAAGCACACTTCATATTGATTGAAATGCTTACAAGGGTTAATTCAGAGCAGATATTACTAGTGAGGGATTTGCCTGTATGGAAAGGTTACCTATGTGATGGTGCCAAATTTTGTGAGGCTTTGGCAGTTACGTAGTGATAGCAAATCACCCAGTCAAGTAAGTTAAAGTTGCCTCAGGGCAGCTTTAATTTGTGTACCTAACTCACTCAAAATACTTCTAACCTTCACATTGTAGAATCGGCATGGTTTATTCATTCAAAGTACGTCCCATCCCCTCTCTTGTCACCCTTGGAATTGTTACTAACATACTTTGTTTTATACCATACTGAGCAAGTGTCCCTCTGAATCATAAGAAGTTCTAGTAGATGAATACTGGTTTTACATTCATGCTTACAGGAGAGCTGCACTTCATCATTTTTCTGTTGTACCCAAACACATCTAACTTATGCAAATCCTAACTTCTAACCGTCTGTGTTAGAGCAATGATGTGTAATGTTGAGGCTGCTGGAGAAGCATTGCTTTTTGACCTATAGCTAGAATACTTACCTTTATGT
>NC_048897.1:14947201-14960119 GCF_011077185.1 Oxyura jamaicensis | reverse complement strand
TTTTTGCAGAAATGCTGTATAATGCATTTCCCTTAGGGAGGGTTTAAAAGCATTTTGTATTATGATGGCTAACATCTAGACTTGTCTTAGTGTGGAAATGGGTAAATGAAATCCAACTTTCACCAAAACAAAATTTACTTTCCTCCAGGTAACAAGTTCCAAATTAGAATGGGTATCAACATGATTGTGAATTCACACAATCATTTTTGCATTACTCACCTAACTCGGGTGCTGTTGAGCAAATGACACTTCTGCACACTGGGTACCACAGACATGAACCTGAGATACTTGAAGTATAGCTCAGAGCACCATGGTGCCAAAGGTGTGCCTGAAACTGGAAAATGCCAGGTTTGCTACTATTGGAATCCCAGAAAACCATTGACCTCAGAAACTACAGATGTTCAGTTAACAAGTGATCATAATATAATTTGCAGGGAGCAGCAGTTGTCCCAGATTTTTCATCTGGCACATCAGATTGACGGCGGTACTCTCCCAGCTAGTCAGCAGCATAGTACTGTCACAGGTGGAACTGGAAAAAGCTATTTAGGAAACTCATAGAAGCTTAGGAATATACAGGAGCAACCAATATAGGCAGGTATGGATTTAGTATGCAATTAAGTGAATGGTTCCTTATGCTGTGTCATTGGATGCCAGGAAGTACAAGAAGGCACCTTTGGCCTCAGCTTTGTGGGGAGAGCTGCACATGGTGCAAAGGTTTTGCCTGGAGTTTGGGGAAATTGGTAAGCTTTTGTGTGTGGACTCATGTTCTTCATATCCCTGCCTGCATTGTACTAATAGTCCTTAATCCTAATAGAATATTGCATGTTTATTTTGTTAGGGAGAAGGAGCTGTAAATTATTGCACAGAATAGATTTGGCCACATAGCTTCGGGTATATTACTAACCTGAAGAAAGGCTATATGAGGTAACTATAAGGAGTCTGGCTGAAGGAAAGGTTCCTTACAGTTGCCCAGAAAGTAGTACAGCTTAAGGTATTTTATACCAGCCTATAAGGCACTAGATTTAAATTGGTGTGCAGTGAAACATTTAAATATACTATAGCAAATGAAATATGGTCCAATAGGTTTTTTATGGTCCGGCTATGCTTTTTCTTTTCAATCACTAGCCTGGGGTGAACAAGTCGGCTTTAAAATGTCTATTTTAGCTATGCTTTTATCACCCCTGTCTTTTAGGAAGTTTGATTTCTTTTTTCATTTCTTCTCTTTGATAAAAAAGAGCTGAGATCTCTGAATGAGTTATTTATCTCTTATGTTTAATCTATTTATCTGTCAATGAACATGCTGCTTTAGAAGTGGTTTATATTACTAATTAATTTAATTTCACATACTGTACTCCATGTTAACACATTTTCTATTACACACTATAATGTGATACAGGGCCCTCCCTCAGCAACCTTACCTTAAAGCTCTAATTGCTTTCCTCTAAGCCTCAGCTCATGTTTGATTTAACCGATTTCTTTGTATAAAGATTCCCTGGTTTACAACGTGTACACAAGTCATTAAATTGGTGTTGATGTTTATCTAGCAAACTTACCAATTGGTGGTAGTATACATCCCTTTATGAATTTATGACTGGGCAATAAAGAGAAGTGTCAGAAGCCCTGTTGTCTCACTTGGGTCACTTTGTTAGTTTATGTTTAGAAAGACAACATGAGCACTTCCATTGACTTACACAGCAAACTGAAGGATTGATGCCTGCAGTCAAAATCTGTTACAAATTTCTAGCCATGAACTAATTTTTTTTTTTTTTTTTTTTTTTTTTGAGGGGAAAAGGTGAATAGATTGGAGAGGAGGAAAAGGGTAAGACAGCTTGAGCATGTTTGAAGGCAGTGTGGCCTTCATCTGAGATACACTGTTGTTTACATAGAGGAAAAGCTGAACCAAAATGCCAGATCCCCAAGCTATGTGAAGTTCAGAATCTGGATCCAAGTATTGCAGCTTGAATTCTCTCTGGCTCTCAAGAACCTAAATGTAGATACCACATATTAAAATGCATGAAAATGAATGATAGTAAATAATCAATGTAGAGTGGGAAATCTGGTCCTTTGATCTGTCAGGTTTCGTCACATAACACAAGCATAAGGACATATGGTATTTTAAAGTTGCATTTGAAGAGATGCCTACGCTGACTTTTATCCTTATTTACAAATAGTCGGCAATAAAGGCTGTAATCTTGCAGATAACACTATGGATGTGCAGAAGTCTTCTTGCACAGAGTTCATTTTAGGATTAGGATGTGATTAATGCAGCTAAGAAACTTTTGGAAAATTCATATGCACTTTTGAATGCATTAAGTGAGCCCAATATTACAGCTCTTAAGCAAAGAGTAGGTAGGTGTATTTATCTACACAGGTTTGTTTCACATCCAGAAATCTGTACTGTTTCTGCAAAACCTCCTCATTTGCTATTTCATTGTTACATTTACTTCACACTCATTAAAGTTCCATCCATTAAGGCTTTCCTTACGTATGGATGACGTCTATTGGCTTCAGTGAAAACTAATTGCACATGAGGCGAAAGGATTCAAATTAGGATTACAAATATATGACCACATGGAAAAGGAAGCATGAAATATTCTAATTCTTTTTAGATGCAAAGCAACTTATGAACAAAACCCATTGTGGCTGATTCTTACAAGCTTAAAGCATTGTAAAAGAAAAAATAAAATGGGCAAGGCTAATTAATTTGCTAAAATTCATTGTTAATGCAGTGTTTTCAGTTCTCCTGAATACTGCTTTCATGACATTTGCTGTCTTTCTAAAGAACCATCCCCATTGTAAACATCTTTTTTTTCTTCCCTCTGAAAATCTAAACTTTGCTTTATAAAGAAGTAAATTCTTAGACCTCGTGATTATAGAGAAAGTTTGGAAGTTTGACTTGCATGTTCCTTAGAGGTTAAGGACAACTAAAAATCAGACTGATTTCTTTCGAAAGTCCTTTTGTAAAGCTTCTTGATTTTTAACTTTTTCTTTTTTTTTTTTCTGAACTCTTGACGTTGCGTTGTTTTGGATGTGGTGAGGGGTAGGAGAAAGAGGGCTTTTATGACTTTCCAATATTTGGGATCAGAAAGGACTGAGTTGCATGGCTATTCTGAAGCCTTTTTAAAAACTGCTTCCCCAACACCAGAGGAAATAGCATCAGCTAGAGAAGGACTGCAGTATGAAATAATGATCAAAAGATGTGACGAAAGCTACGAGTGCTCTCAATCGACTCTGGCAGAGCTTGTGCCATTGTGGGGTGATTGAAAGGCACTCCAGTAAAGCTCTGAGCAGGGAAGCTGGGCTGCTGAGTCCTACAACTACGCATTCCTAGGAGCAGCGTCTGCTATTGTCAAGGGCTCCATCGACTTCAGCTGATCTAAACACTTCTAGGATGAGCTCGTGCAATCGGGCCCTTGGATGATACATGTAGGACTCTGGAAGACCAGCTTTTACTGCTCATATGTTTGGCAGGCAGATTTGATAATCAGTGCTGTTCTAGAACCTTACACCATCTCAGTGAATATAAATTGATGGTGTAAAGCAAATGGGCAACTGGCGTGAAGCCAAACATGGATGGGAGCGAAGACGGTTTATTGTTGAGGGGGCAGCCCGGTGTTCCACAGCAGAGCTTTCTGTTCACAACAGCTCTGCAGAGCTGCTGAGTTCGAGTGTGGCCTCTGAAGTGTATGAAATAATAACAGTTTTATTTCTCCTGACACAAGCACGGAAGCTGTTTGCTGCCACCTCAGAACTGTTACCCTGCAATGCAAAAGTACCAACAAGGCAGGCTGGATGCAATGTTATTATAAACAGTGCCGCAGTAAACTTCAGGAAAAGCCCATTATACGGTGATAGCCTGTTTGTCAGGAGAAAAGTTCACTAATGTATATAGAAGCAGAGCTCCTTATTCACTGATTTGTCTGAGTCTATTTTGTTGCACTTTTACCTTTATTTACTGTGCAGGTGCTGCTGAGAATAACCTTGAAAAACAAAACCAAAAAAAATACTTGAGGCCACATACTTGGCTAGTTTAAATTGGCAGAGAAATGGTGTCAATTCCAGGCAGTTGATGTTATGGTCCATTGTTTATTATTGCTTTTTAATATTTTAGGATTTTGGAGGGGCATGGGAGGAAGTGTGTTTTCTATTTGATTGCTGTTTCGTCACTTTAAATCACTCAATGAAAGGCACATTTAAAAAAGTGATGAATGAACGTATGTACGTGATAGAATTAAATTCTATTTTGTAACTCTCATTTGTTCTCATATGCAATCAATTACAGTGATATGAGCTGAGAATTTCAATGAAGCCCCAGGGTGTTTGGCGCCCATTTCTTATTTTGTTTTGATGGGATTAGCACCCCTAAACTTAACACTTATTTGAAAATTAGCCATAATGTCACTCCTCAAAGAGTCCTAGTTCTTTCTATTTGTTTAATTATTCCAGGAATTATTTCATGCTCAACAGAAATGCAAGTACTACCTTCTGTAGTAGAAAAAAAAATCATAATTAATTCATAGATCTTCAGTGCTTTTCTTAGGAAACTAGAAGAATTTGACTATTCTCCCTGTGCTTTTAAGAATCCGATTGTTGATTGAGGTGTCTTTTCTTGATGCAGAAACCTACTGTTATTTTCTGTAAGCTCATCCCTGGGCTCTGTTGCCAGTTCTACATTTTACTTCTTATATGACCTTAAGTCAGGCATGAAGCCTCAGTTTCTCCACCCCCAAAACTGTTAATTTCTTTCTTTTGGTTCATTTTCCAAGGAGTGATGTAGCAAGATTTTAGTTGATTGCATTCCCTAACATTCATGAAGCAATTTGAGCTCCAATCTGGAAAGTATTCTAAATATACAAAAATATTATTTTAAGTTATTGCAATTCTACATCCTTATTTACTGGCAAGTTACTCTAGCTAGCAGATGAAAATGGCAAAAGTCTTTTGTAATGCTATAGAGCACATAGAAACTTTTCTTCTGAATTCCTATAGCATCTGAAAATTCAAAACCCCGTAGAGGAAATCTGCCAACTCCACCACTATGTACTGAGAAAAAGTGGAAGGAATCAAGTTTGGCTGCTTTTTAAATTATTATTATTATTATTATTATTATTTTCTTTATTTTTATTTTTATTTTTTTTAAATTAATAACAAATAAGCCAACTTCTTAGCATTTTGGTGAGGAAATCATTGTAAAAAGCAGGTATGTTATGCAAATCAAGTGATTTACTAAGAGTCAGTTCTTACTTCCAATATCTAGATGAGCCAATTTAACTGTGTCTAGAAAGCCAAGAAAACAGCATATAGATTAAGGTTACTCAAAACTTTTGTTCCTACATTATTTAAAAGAGATGCAAATTGCACCATTTTAGTATTGCTTGTGAATAAAGGCCCAAATCTTTTTTTTTTTTTTTTTTTCACCCCCCAGATACAGAGAAAAATCAGAACTATAAAATGCAATAGATAGCCATATTTGACTTTGTAGCTTCTTCTATACCATGAAACAAGGTCTGTTACAGTTTTCTGTGACTGCAGTTTGGGATGAGTGACCTATGTCTTGCCAACATACTTTGTGATGAATCTGCCTCTAATGAATCTGCAAACATAGAAAAGATAAACCTCTTAAGGCTGAAAAGTTACTTGAAAAATGTTGCCACCATTGCTATATAGAATGGATTGAGGTAGAAAGCCAGGCTGTAAGAGATCTGTCTGCAGTTTGTAGGAGAGGATATTTTTAACCTCATACAGGTAAAAACGACATAGAAGATTAGGTAGAAGTCTAGGTAGAATTCTACCAGAAGTCTAGGTAGAATTCAGATTTCTGGGCTCTTTTTCATAAGTACATTTAGAATTGTGTATAAGGATAGATATTCAGATTCACCTGCTTTTTGCTATGAAAGTCACACATCTACTTCCAAAACTGGAGCATGGGAAAGAGCATACTATCACTGTATCTGCTTAGTATGGAGGTCCTTATTCTATACTCACCCTCAGAATCCCTGTGCACTCCCTGTCTGATACATCTTCTTTGCAGTAAGTAAAACCTCCTCTTCAGCTGTTTCTCTCTGCTTGGTTTTAGGGAATTAATAGTTGTATGGTTGCCATCTATTCTGAAAATTAGAGGATAATCCTGGTTTTTGAACACCATATCTGAATCTCAGTCTCCACTTGGACAGGACACATGGTGTGAGAGACAGCTGCTAAAAAATGTGCAGCTATTACAGTGTGTCAGTTTATAAGCCATGAAGTGTATGTTATGTACCAGCTCTCAGATTGTTGGTAGGAGTGTGGTACTTTGTTATAAATACATTTTATTGATTTTAAGGAGATTTTATTAAAAGACTACCCAGAAGAAACAGGCAGTAAAAGATCAAGTAAATTACTTGGCTTTCATTTTTAGGTCATCTAATCTCCTAAGGGTTTATGGGGACTCCACAGGCTCCCAAAACTCTGACACATGTTAATCTTGCTTTCTGATAGCAGATAGTTGTGCAGTGGATGGTCAGCAAGATGGTGATCTCATGGGAGTTAATCCAATGTATGTGGAAAGATGAACAGGTTCTGCTAAGATCAGACTGTAAACATATTTAAGCATAACTAAGAATGCAGATGAACACCTTGTCAGTTTCTCAAAAGCAGTTAAATACATTGTGTGCCTACTACCACAGAAATCGGGTGAATTAACCACCTAATTCCTATTCTATTGTGCCATACATGCCTGAATCTGTAGCTGCCTAAAAGCCTCTGTGGTGGCACTGAATACTTGTTGCTTCTGTTCAGATTAGAATCATAGAATCGTCTAGGTTGGCAAGGAACTCCAAGATCACCAAGTCAAACCATCAGCCTGATCGACTGAGTCCCATCACTAAAACATGTCCCTTACTGCCATGTCCACACGTCTTTTAAATAAAAATAAACAACAGCTCAGGGCATCCACCATATAGCAAAACAGTGTACCCTCTGAGGGATACACTTTGGATAAAGGACTTGTGTAAACATTATACATTCTTTTAACATTTCCTAGTAAATATTTTTAAAACATTACAGATCTATGGCAGTTGTTACTATCTACTGTTTCCTAAACGTGTACGCTGGTGTGTGTGTGTATATATGTTTCTACGCTTCTTCCTATTCAAGCCCTTGGAAGTCAGCCTGCTGTACTCAGTTCCCTCCCCAGCCCCAGTGAGAGCCTGCTGCTTGGTTCCCAGGCCTTGGTCCCTCCCGCCCCAGACACCCACACATCCTATTCTGGAGCCCATGCTCACAAACTTGTTTGCCTTCTCACCCCATACACCTGAGCTGCTTTTCAGAAGATGATTAAATTTTAAATGTGATTATAATAATAGTCCAATAAATGAGAGCAGCACATGAATTAATAAATGCTTTTAAGTCAAACATAATGCACCCTCAGAGACCTTAATTCTTGTTAGGCACATGTTCTACTGCCCCTCATCCAAGAAGACCACTTCAGTTCAGAGCCCTCCACCCACCCCCTCCCCAGCTCAAAACCTCATCACTAAACCTCATAACCACTATGGGTGTAAACCTCATGACCACTAGTTTGATATTTCTGTATTGACACTCCCTTCTTATTTCCCATGACCTGTTAAAAGCTGGCCAAATTTAATTCTCATCTCCTCAAAGAGGCAAAGCACCAGATCTTTCTTCTGTCAGGAGTTTCAAAATCCTGTGCACAGGTTGCCATTGTAGACATAACCAATTTTCGTAGGACTCACAGGCAGAGAAGAAGACTTTTCAGGAAGGTGACATACAGTATTCACTTCTTTTGTCTTCTCTGGGACAAAAGAAAAACAAAATCCATGGATAAATTGTAAAATAGATATTCTTTTAGGAACCAAGCTACAGTTTTCCTTTGCAAAAATTTCTTTTGGAAATGTTTGTAAATCTATGTAAATTGGTGGCTTAGAGTTCATCTTTGAGGTTTTGAGTTCAGCCTGAGTGTGAGACTTAGCCTAAACCACAGCAGTTTCACCTAGCTGCCACATGAAAACATCAATTGCAGTGTTGCACCCAGAAGTCTTACAAGGTTTGCCAAAATTCGAATGAGCTCTTCAACAAACCTGGCCTTAACTATTAGTGGTTCAGGGTTTTGTTATTAATGTCGTGTCTTTGTACTACAAAAGTTATTTCAGATGTTGCTTTTGCTTTGCAAATTTAGTATATACATAACCAGCTAAGTACAAATTAAATTATGTTTATTAAAAATGAAAACATAATCTCTTATTTTGTGATGACTAGTTTTCTTTCCTTTTAGTAAGTCATGAATATTTTCTGGCAAGATATGTCACTAGCTTATAACTTCATTAAGCTGCAGACCATACCTTACCCTTTCACTAGATCCCTGAAAAGAACTTTTGTGCGTGCCAAACAGATATCCACTTGGTCTGTGGCTCTTGAAAGGTAAATTGCCAAGTTCCAGCAAGCAAATTAAGAGGTGCAATGAGAGCTAGCTGTTGCATTCTATCAAATCCTGCTACTGAATGTGTTGAAAAGCTTGCCCAGAGCCATGGCCTCACATATTTATGGTATGAATGGGAGACTCTTGGAGCTATGTATTGCCATAGTTCCCATTTCTTTTGTAATAAACTAGCTCAGCAGATGTAGCTTAGGTAAAAAGGAAATTCAAAGTCTCCTACTTAAAGAATAACCAAAACAAAGTTCTCTCTCTGGTCCTCTGTCTATGAGCCAGACTCAGAGCCAGACCTTCCTTGTACTGATTAATGTTTTATTCTCTGTGTAAACCAATGAAACTCAAAAGGTTCTCACATGGAAAAAAGTGATGCTCAATAGCACTGAGAGTATTACTTCCAGGACATGGCACCAAATGTGTTTTATATATATATATACATTATATATAACTTTTAATTTCTAATACAACACAGATTGAATCATCGTATTGGTTTTCCAAGTCAGTTGCATTTTTCTCTTGGATTAGAAGTTTTGATGCTGAAGAAATCAGCTCTGGGTAGCTTAGATTTTCCTTAATAATAGATGTATTGTGGGTTTTGCATTATTTGTACCTAATTCACATCAAATGCAGAGCAGATTTTAATCTCCATACTTGTGACTTGACTTCTGGCTATAGTCTATAGGCTTCAGAATATTTAGCAAAACATTTGTGATCTGATTAGCCCTGCCTACTCCACTTGTGTATTTAAGTAAGAAGTACAAGATGAGGTATTAGACTCTGCTGATTTTGTTTAGCCTATCACAATAGCTCTGAATTAAAACAGAAGCAAAAGAAGAGCCTGAGATCCACAAAGAAGCGGAAACTGAAGAACTGTGAATTTAAAGACTCCTATCAGAGCTTGTTAAACTGTGATACAGTAAGGTGATGACAAGGGAGATAATAATAAATGTTTTTGTGCCTGTTGATACTTTCATTCATGTATTATAGCAAGATGTTTCAGAAAATATTAATTACATATTTCTGAAACATTTTTGCACAATATAATAGCATCTGCATCTTAAGAAAAAAGAAAAGGCTTTGTATATTAATCAGTAAAGGCTAATAAATTTACTATCCAGCGCCCATTGAAGTCCACAGAGAACTTCTATTGCCTTTGTGGGGTAGTAGGTTGGCCTTTTAGCATACCTTTCATGCCTAACAGTGCATGAATCTTTTGTATTTCTAGCTTTATCTGATATTGTTGCCTAACTCAATTACATGTAAAAGTAAGAAGAGTCTACTCACTAGTCGGCTTAACCCACTGCTTGTTGTTACTTGTTTATGAGACATTTTTCTACTTGATAGTCTTTAATCTGAAATTATATCAAGCTTTGTAATAAAACTGAGAGAGATAATATCTATGGCATTTCCATTCCTCTGCTTCAGTGATAACATTATTTAACAACACTAGCAAGTTAATTAAGACAGACCTTGCTGTCATAAATCCATGTTGCCTTCCTCATCAAATTAAGCTTTTCAGTGTATTGCTGAAGTTTAGAAAACTGTTCTGGACATTCAACTGTGGATACTTCGCTAACTTGTCCACAATATGTTATGTATTCTTTTACAACATGGAGAAGTATTTAACACTCCTACTTCCTCTGGAGTTTTGCATACTTATATCTGATTAATTTTCAATTCTTCCTTTCCTTTGAAATCATTGAGAAAAATTTTCTGTTTCTTGGGCATTTAAGGTATCTAATCTTTTAGCCATGTTTGTTCTTGTCTACATGTTATATAATCCAATTTCTGTGCTTCCTTGAATTCTTGATTTATGCAGTTCTCTATCCCAGTTAACAGAAGTCAGCTACTGAATGAATATACCAGTTCCTTGTTCATTATCATTCATAGTGAACATATTTTTCCCCCTATCAATTGTAAATCCTGTCTATAGAGCTGAAAAATGAAATTGAGCTTTATCTGTATGGCTTTGTGAACCCTGTATTCTTTCATGATGCATTTGTAAACTGTTTTCTGTAAAAAATTTGGTTTACAGCAATCAAAAAAGAGCCAGCTCCGGTACACTAGATAGAGGTTCAAATTCAATTAAACCAGCCCTGTAGGAACTGATTCCCTGCATATATTGCAAGGCAGGGCACTGGGGTTGTTTGGGACCAGATTTGTGGAAATCCTTATGTGGTCCTGAACTTTTCAAACACATAGTCTGAAGTTCTTCAGCTTATCCAATCTTGAGAAAAAAAAAAAAAAAAAAAAAAGTCAGTGAGATGGTTGAACCTTCAAAGACAGCTATAACTGTACTGTGTGGGTACCACTGTTTAATATTTAATGTTGGTTCTGTTCCTAAACGTGTCCATACGACTCACAAATTCCTACTCCAAACTGGAAATCTAACTTCAAAGATCTGATATGAAATGATCATCTGCCTCAGTCACAGCTAGTCATCTGGATTAGCCTGAAAAAAAAAAATCTTGGAGGTGAATATATCCTAAATTTAAGAACTGTAAAATACATGGATCTGATATTCATAACAACCATGTTTTGTTTTGTTTTGTTTTGTTTTGTTTTGTTTTAGTGTAACTATATAGGGTCAGGAAACGGGGTCAAATTGTGCTGGTTGGGCCACCAATCTTTAGCAAAAATAAACATTTTTATAAGTCTGCCAACAAATCAACAAATAAAGGTTCACATTTGAGAGAAGGTAAAAATCTAGGGTTCACCAGATAGTTTCATTCTGTTACTCCACTGAAAGGAACACAGTTCTGCATCTTGACATTAATGAAAGGGACCCTATTTTTAGTAGTGCTTATTATTTTCTTGGCTTGCTCTAAGTAAGGTATTGTCACCCCACCCCTTTGTTCTAGCTCTCTCTTGAGTGGTTAATGAAGCAGAACTTGTTGAGACAATTCATTCTAAATAAGAGAGAGAACTGTTTAGAAGTATTATTTCTGTTTTATAGCTTAATTTTGCTCATCATTTCAGGATCTTCCCTTTAAGGATTTTTACTTTAGCATTTATAGTTGGTCGGGAGGCTTTTTTTGCCTTCATGATTTCTAAGACTACTTTACCATATTGATTGGTTAGTGGTTTGAAAGACTTTTTCTGTGTTGGCTTCATTACAGATTTTGGTCTTCTTCAGCTAGTGTCTCTAATTTTAGTCTCTGTTGTGGTATATCAATTTATTCTACAGATGCATTCCACGTTGCCTTTTCAGTCTTTTTCTACAATAGTTGTAAAATATTACAGAAAACTCTTCAATATTTAATAATACAGATTTCATATTTCTCAAGATTAAAGTAACATTTCCATATGTTTATTCAAAAGTTAAGTTTCTTAAATAACACTCTAAATCAAATTCTAAAGATAATAATGGCAAAACTCTCACTGACTTCAATGGAAATAGGATTTTATATTCAACTATCTAGGAGATATATAATATCTAGGAGAAGAAAATCACAGTAATACTATGTTTGGTTTTATTACTAGGTATTGTACTTTATGCCTGTAGACTGACCTGGAAACCGTCTTTTCAATATCGCTGTTCCTTTCTCCAGTACTTCCTTGTTATCTAAAATGCATTTTTGAAACCTTTCCTATCAATTCATCTTTTCTGTAGCTACCAAATATGCCTCTTTAATTTATGAGCAAAATTTAAGGCTAACTTCAACTGTCTCTCTCCTCTGTAATTCATTCTGTCATGAAAAACTGCAAGAGAAAAATTCCCAGTTATCTCAGCTAACTCTGGAGTCATCTTAGTATCAACCTTAATATTTTCCTATAGAGCAATAATTGCTGCATTTTTTTATTTTGTTTTTAAATGGTTCCTAGCTACAAAGTATACTATTAAATTTACTACCATCCATGCCAGATATTCTGTTCTTAATTTTCTCAATAGATTCTCTTCTCCCTTCATATATCATAACATCCCATTATTTATTCTTCTTTGAAGGAACTCACTATGTGAAAATTCTAAATTGAAATACCAGACACAAAGTGTCTGTTTATGCTTATGTATCAAAAACCTGAAATATCTAGTAGCTCTGTAAGAAACTGGGACAATAGTAATATACTACCATTTCCACCAGAAGTCCTCATTCTTCCCAGGAAATAGAGCCAAGTTGTATTTGAGGGGTGATAATGTTCATTACCACCCTTCTTGTCTATGTGAATATTCACTATTTTAAATATCACTGTTCAGGTCATTTATCATCACTTTGACTTTTGTCCGGGATTTGTTTTTTGAGAATAATCTTTATGCAAAAAAAAATTAATCACAAAATGTTTTTTGTCTTACAAGCCTGGAGAATATGGCTCTCTGTCACAGTTCTGTTTCAGATGTGATAGGATTTTTTTACCACAATGCTACACATTATTACTTAATTAATTATCCTTCTTCCTTTCTTTAGAACATCTTTTTCTTTTTTCTTTTTCTTTACTTTTTCTTTTCTTCTTTTTCTTTTTTTTTTCTTTTTCTTTTTCTTTTTCTTTTTCTT
>NC_048897.1:14943855-14947101 GCF_011077185.1 Oxyura jamaicensis | reverse complement strand
TTCCTTCCTTCCTTCCTTCCTTCCTTCCTTTCTCTTCCTTTCTTCCTTTCTTTCTCTCTCTGTCCCTCTCTCTTTTTCCCCATAAATGTGCTTCACAAGCTTTCATTCTGCAATCCACACAGCTGGTCATCTTTCTTTTTTGTTCTGTCTAAAAGCAGCCATATGTCATCAGCAACCCTCTCATGTATATTGAACTTCCTTAGCACATCAGCTTGTCTCTTTGAATGTGTTACCTGATGTCTCTACAATGGCAAAACATAAGAAAGTGGGTCCTCCTGGTCCTTTGTTTATCAGAACAGCAAGAACTATGAATATTGTAGAGTTAGGGCATTAAGACCCTTGGGTCATATCTTTTATAGTTTTGTTTTTTAATTTCTCTTTGCTTCAGCTCAACTAGCAGGATATGGGTCAAATTAGCTCTATATGATGCAGTAGCACTGAAGATATCCCTTCTACAGGGATACTCCAGGCCTATTGAGTGCTGGTGTGTTTGGTGTTATAGCAGCCCTGGCCACTATGATTTTTCGCCTTTGTCTGTCTGTCCAGTTGCTTTATTTGGTGGTCACTGTTTGAGTGAGTCTTCTCTAGAAAATAACAGTCAGCACAACAGTCTTTCCACTAAAAATGTTAACATCAGTGCTTGAGCACAATTACAATGTGTCTGGCAGGACGCATGTGCAATAACAGAGAAAGATATTTATTCTAGGAGAGTTGGACCAAAGAAGTAAGATCTATGGAAGGTTTGAAAAGCTTTTGGTTCAGGTGATACTCATAATCTTTTCTAAAAGAAAGCTTAGTAATTTTGGTTTTGTAGTTCTGTACATGAAAGCCCCTTTTCCCTTTCACCACTTTGGATGACATTCTCTAATGAAGGGATTGAAAAGGTTGGGATGTGGTGAGATGGGTCATACCTTAGGCAGCTAGGACCACAGTTTAAATGGACCCCCTAACAATGAATAGACTGGCAGAGTAGTGTGCTCATAGCCCTTTCTGTTGCTGTTGAATTTTGAAACTTCTGGAACATAAGTGGTTTTTTGCCTTTCTAAATGGGGTGCAGCTATCACATAGAATCCAAAGTGCGTCCATTTTGGAGCTCAGTCCCATGCCTGGAGCATGATCTTATCATCTGTAGATGGAGGACTGGTGTTTTGCGGCACTGTTATTTGGCCATTCAGTAGCACTGAAGAGTTCATGAGATACCTATGGTTACCTTGGCAATAAAGTGATGAGATATACTCAGTAGAATGGGAATTTTTAGAGGTGGTGAGATTTTGAAAACTCTTTCCTTTTTTATGAGCATTAACTCATTTTTTACTAAGATTTATTTTTAATCAGACAATTAAGGAATGTTTTCAATAGGCCGAAAAATGTTAAAGGATGTCAGTGTATTCTTTAATCTTGCCATTTGTAACAATCTATGGCATTTTGTACTCATTATGCTTTTTAAGGTCAAATAATTTATTCTTTCACCATCTGATTAGAAACTCCCTTTTGGGTTCCTTCCTCTGAATTTGGCTTTCTACATAAGAAAATAAATTTTGTGTGAAATTTTATAATTTGTACTTTGGCCTGAGTAAAATTATTACCTACAAACACATAACCCCCAAGCTTAAAACTGGATCCAATTATGTTGGACATGCATGGTACTTAAACACCGCTGGTTATTGTTTCTTTTATTGGAAATGAATCAACAACAACACTGATACAGAAAAAATACATACAGATGAACACTTAAAAGCCATCAGTAAGAAGCTTAAAACCTTGCCTTCACATCTGTAATAGATTTGGCAGGGTTTTTGTCATGAAATCATGATCCTTATATGTTCAGAGAAAAAAAAAAAAAAAAAAAAAAAAAAAAAAAACCACCCTTCTCTGATACATACCTGTGTATTTGAGGTTGTAATGACACTAGTCTGCAAGAGGTTTGGAATGATTCAGAAAGCATGTAATGCTGTGACCTGTACCTTTAATTCATTTCAGCTAGTTCCATGCTGATGAAGTGATCTATCATCATTGCTACCATATTATAGCATGTATTCCTACAAGAAAGTTCAGCCACTGCAGGGGTGACTGGACTAACACCGCCTGGCATCCAGCAGTGCACAGACTAAACTGTAGTTTTAGTTAGAGAATATGGAAACTGACAACAAATTATTACTTGTGGTCTTTTTCCAGTTTCCAAGTGCAAACATACCAAAGTTTATTTTAAATCTGAGCCAGTCAGACATTTAGTAATATAGATCAAAGAAGAAATGAAGGCCTCCCATGCTTATTATTTCAATATGATGTCTGTTCTAATAAAGTGTAAGAATGCCTGTGATAGACTAACTAGTAGGAATTTTCTGGTTCTGTAGTTTAGCCTTAAATATATACATATATTTGTAAATTAATCAGAAACATATTGTGGTGGTTTCAGTTCTTCAGAAAGCTGATTGTTTTCAATCCTTTCTTTAATCTTAGAAATACGGTGGCAGCCTGCCAGAACACTTTCAGATAAACAGTCCACTTCACATTTAAAAGCCATAGAATCACTGATGTTGAAGGGAAAAAAAATCAACAGAAAACAACACCAGTTCTTTTTCTCTTCCCCAAAATGTAGAACATTATTTAAATAAGTTAGTTGTTGTGCTATTGTCCCTCACTCTTAATTAGAAATAATAAAAGCCATCTGTGCAAGGTGAATTTTGATAAGATCTTGGCTTTTAAGTGTTTGTTGATCTTGTATGTACCAATTTTCAAATGTCTTAATAGCTCCAGGATGGCTATCACACTGAGTAAGCTCACTGATTTCCATCATGCTCTGTGCTGTTGAATGCCATTCTGTTTATGTGTGCTTATATTTTGCCTGAAATTAAAAAAAAAAACACACTATTCCTTGCAGTACAATAAGCATTTAACTGGATGGAACTGTTTCCATTTGGAGGAGTTTTTTCATAACACCATCTCCTCATAGGCTGGGATGAAACACAATTCAAGAGAGTTGTTTTACATGAATCACATACTGGACACCATTTCTGTAGCTGCTTTTCAGCAACAGGATTTTCTACCCTCTCATCTTAGCCAGTTTGGGGGGCTATGTTCATGATCCCCCTTGATGAAGAATACATTCCCCAGTCGAAAAGGGGAAGGCTCAGAAGTGATTGTATTGAAGCCTGGAAATGGAATACAGGGTTTCTTTTCTTTCAACCTGTGTTTTCAGTCAATTAAAATTTGTACTCAAGGCTTTTCAGTTTGAAGCCACCCCTG
>NC_048897.1:14886355-14938855 GCF_011077185.1 Oxyura jamaicensis | reverse complement strand
AATCTTCAGGCCAAGATTCAATGAATAACATTAGAACAATTGTAAGTTCATTCTTACTTGGCAAATGCTTATCTTTAACCTGTGATTATTGAAGATAATAAAATTTATGCATGCATTTAAAATTAAGCAATAACTTTATTGTTTTGTTGAATTGAATCCATAGTATGCTGTGAAGAAGGTTGCCTGGCCTGCCATGGCCAGAGGAGACTGTTTTTATATAAGGCTGTGTGACAAAGTAAAATACGGGAAAACTTTTTGAAAAAGCTTTCTTCATCCTCACTTCCCACTCCATATCCTCCCACCTTCCTAAATTATCCTTTTTACATCTCAATTGATGGAAAGACAAAGAAACCTCTGTAACTGAGGAGAGCTGCAGAGTACAGCAAAAATTGAAAGACTAAGACTTGTAAAAGCAAGCCTGGTCCAGTTTGAATATATGAGGCAAAATAAGCAGAAGAAAGCTAAAAATGTACATTAATATTGAAGGAGAAAGAGTATTATAAGCATCATTGCTGCAGTCTGTTAAAGCATTTGCAACAGACAAAAGATTCAACAAGACTTAGCAAGTAGAATTAATAGAAGAGAAAGAATAAAATCTATAGAAAAATCATTATTTTTTGAATAATAATTTTAAACAGTAAAGCACATGCTTTAGTATTCTCAGAGTAAGGCACTTGTACAAATCTTTCTCATTGTTTTGAATGAACCTCAAGCACACGTTAAGCATATAATTAAATGTCTTTCCTAAATAAAAGTATTTTTCTGAAATCAGGCTGAAGACAGGAGCAAAGAGCTCCTTGAACAGGATTCACATTTCCAGACATAGGTCCAAGTTCAGCCATGTGTATGTGTGATGCTGTGTTTTTAAAAATAGTGTATGCATGTATCACAGAGGGAGTACTTAATGTGCTTGAAGTTGGCAGCATGCTTGAGCACCCTGTTAGATTGTGGTGAGAGAGAGAAGGTAAAAGCTGTAAAGGAGAAAGAAAATACCTGTGGAAGGTTTAGGCATTTTTCCAGATTGCCGGTACAGTGTAGCGTGCCTACTCTTAATGCTGTAACTTGCTATGTAGACCCTTCAGAGGAGAATTCTGCTCACATATATAATGTGACTTTGAAATTCAGACTTAGCCAGGTAAAATTTAAGGAAATAGAGCTGGTTTAAATGAGAAGAGAGAGAATTATTTTTATTAATTTGGGGGGGAGGTGGAGAAGGGCAAGGGAGATGGAGATAGGCAGATTGTTTGACAGCAGGTAAAAAGCCCTACACTGTAGATTTTTAGGGAACTGAAAACTAAACTTCAGGAAAAATAAAAGCTTAATTTACTAACTAGTTCTCTGTTTTTAGGGAATAGTGAGTACACATTTGGTTTTAGTAAATAAACATTTTGAAAGGAATAACTGTTTTGGAGATAGAAATGCAATACTTTGATTAACGTAGTCCTACAATAACAATAAATAGAAGAAAACATTAGAAACTTTTATCTGGTTCCCAATTAACCTTATTTGAAATTGAAGAAGCTCAGATATCTTTTTTACATCTCTCTTTGTATTTCTCTGTAAAGTCATTCCTTGTTTGAGTTTCATCTTTCAAACTATTTTACATCTGTCTATGGGCTTTTTATCAATATTCACTCCATCTAGATACAGGACAAATTTCAAATAAAGAAGGTGTTCTTGCCTTTTTTGGTCTTATACTGCCATTTGGACAGTATTAAAGTTTAGCTGAATATTAAAAACTTAGGAGCATTATCCTAATGGTATCTGTAGATCAGTGATTTTCAACCTGTATTATGCCATCTGGGAATCTCTGTATTATTCCTTAGTGGTCCAAAAATGGACTAAAATCTAAGACTACTTCATTTAGTTGCTTAAATTCACTACACATCTTCAACAGAAATGTTTTAAGACTTTGAAAATCAGAACAGTTGCAAACCCTTTTTTAGAGATTTAATCATCACTCGCTTAGAATATTATTGATCTTTCCAAAAAGCAACTGATAAATATGAAGGTTTTGCTTATGTTAAGCAGCAGATGGTTTCTTCTGGATTGCTCCTGGCTGGAAAACATAAAAATATTTTTCCAGAATATTTTTGATGAATTTTCCCTAAAATTCCTTGAGATTTTCATTTTTACAACAAAATAATTTCCAATGTATGATGAACAGACCTTGGAAAGGACCTTTCATCAAGAAAATCTGCAGAAGATAATTAAAAAAGCAAGTCTTGTATAAGCAGATTAAAGTGTGCTAGGCAGAAAATTATGAAAATGCGCTACAGAAACATAAGAATCCACAAACTTAAAATGTAAAAAATATCAACTTGTGATGGAGATTTCCCAGCCACTGTTACTCCTCATATTTATCATGTAGATGAGGAAGGGATCAACCCCATGTGTTTCATGAGGAAGCCCCAAGAGTATTTAGATCAGTCACCAAGACCCAGAATTATCTTGAGACAGGGTGGAGGCCTGTTGATTTTGGGGGAAAAGTGCCAGAGCCAAACCCAAACCCCAGACTCCAGCCCTTGGGCACCTTCTTAATGAGATGCTTTTTTTTGTAGACTTTCAGTTGCAGCAACTATTTTTTTTTTTTAATTATGTGTCTGGTAATGCTATGTAAACGCTGCAGGGTTTAGCTTATGAAAGGTTCATGAACTGAACCATGCAGTTTGGTTCACAGCACTTGGTAACAAAATTCCACCCAAAGTTATATGTAGGTGTCACTCTTTGATGAAAGATAAGCTTCTAAGGAGAACATCGTCCCTTCTTACCAGGAGCAGGAATGTGTCCTCCCCACTTTCATCAAGCCCAAGGAACCCTTCCTTTGCTGGGGAAGTTAAGAATACCTGCAGTTTAAGTGAGTAATCTCAACTGCTGTTGCAACATCAGATGGTATTTGCAGTTGGTACCATACAGGTATAGCAGATAGCAGATACCATACAGGTATCTGCTATAACAAAGGGAGAAGTGAGAAGTAACAAAGTGAGAAGTGATCTGGGTGTCATTGTCAAGAAAGGTTGTACTTTCTCTTGTATCTCAACTTTGATATTTCCCCTTTAATAAAATATTTCAGAGAAAAATCCAGAAACAAGTTTATTTTCACTGGCAAAGAAAAAAATGTTAAGTGCCACTGATGGTAGAAAAGAAAAAAATGGTAGGTGCACTAGTTTCTGTGAAGGTCCCTGCCTCAGGGAGTCAGTAGCCACCTCTGTGGTGTGAGACTGGAGAGACTAAATAAAAAGTAGAGGCTATAAGCTCAGGAAGAAAAAGAAGCTGATGTTCTGGATTTAGGCTTGATCTACTTCTGTTGTTTGTAGAAAAGCTTACTACTTTAAACTAAAAGAGGATAGATATAGATTAGATATTTGGAAGAATTCTCTCCTATGAGGGTGGTGAGACACTGGAACAGGTCACCCAAAGAAGCTGTGGATGCCCCATCCCTGGAAGTGTTCAAGGCCAAGTTGGATGGGGCCTTGAGCAACCTAGTCTAGTAGAAGGTGTCCCAGCCCATGGCAGGGGCATTGGAACTGGATGGTCTTTAAGGTACCTTCCAACTCAAACCATTCTATGATTCTACTGACCTAATCATGATTTCTAAGGATCTAACATTTCCTATGTATTTTTTAACACTGCAAGAGATGAACAAGTACTTGGTTAATATCAGGAGTCCAAGACCTTGGAAACACATTGCAAAACTAGAAAATCAGGAGTAAACTGGGAATTGAGTAAAATAATTCTGCCTGAAACAGTAGTAAACATATGGAATAATTGGCCAGCGAAGCGAGTAATCTAAATGAGTTTAAGAGACATCTGGACATTTTTATCTCAGGAGAGAAAGGACTGAAGGATATAGTGATAAAACTGGGAGGTGAGGATGAAATACACTGAAAGAGAAAAGGCTTGCTGAACCAAATTGCCTTTCTCTAGTCAGCAGTTTCTTATGTTTATAAATGTAATATAAAAAGCTGCTGTATGAATACACTATTTCTACATAGTGTCACCATGTCTAAAGAGGAAACATTTTGTTTCAGAAGATGGATTTAGCTGATGCAGCCTCCACTGTCAGTAATAGAACTTCTGGATCCACCCACTAAACACAAGCTCAGCTGCCCCCACTATCTCTCCAAAAAGTGAATTATTTATACTGTAGTTCAACTTGCAAATTACTTAATGTAGTAGTACCTCACAATCGGTTTCTTGGCAAATCAGTGGCTAGTGAAAGTGTAAAGTAAAGCCATGGATTTGTAGTTCAGTTAGCCTTAAGGGAAAATTTCCTTTATTACTGCTTGCCTCCCAACCATGAAATTTTGGATTAGCCAGGGTGGAAACATTATCAATACAGGTATTAACAAATAAAGCCAAATTTATTCGAAGTAGTGTATCTAGCTAGTCCTGTCTCTAGCTAGATCTAATTTAGGTAATAATTTTCTTCACAAGCATCACAGTCACACCATCATTTCTTGCAGAAAATTGAAATTAAAAAAAAAAAAAAAAGAGTGAGAGAGAAGCATAAAATATAGAAAATGGAAACAGCATTAAATTTTCAATACTAACTTTTGTATCCATGCTCAAAGTTCAATTTCAATACAAGTCCTATATGTGGTTACTTAACTTCCCAACAGCTTCACAAATCAGACATTTGGATGTGTAATTGGCAAGGTTTATGACTGTAATTAATTGTGGTTTTAACTGATGGCAGATGCAAAATTGCACCTCTAGGAAAGGAGGCCAGGTTGAGGCCCTTTTAAAAATCATGTTCTTCAGGTTGAACCAGAAAGATTGTATGGTAAGTTGAATGAATTTCAAAAAGACTTGATTTTCCACTTACTTGCAATTTTGCTTTTGCTGGTGAAACATCACTGGCTTTAGCACAGTTTTCCTGATTAGTACTGGTGCAAGTTAAAAAAAAAAAAAAAAAAAAAAAAAAAAAAAGTCTATGTCTGGAATTAGGGGTGTGGGAGGAAGCTGGATGTATCAGTGCTGAGTATGCAGCTGTACCACTTATGTTTGGAAAGAGAGGCAGTATTGCCAGCTTCCTCTGTTTAGAAGTGTTGGAACAGATTGGTGAAATGCCCATTCTGACACTAAAATTACAATTTTGATAATACCATAACCACTCTGCTTCTGTCCCCTGCTGTGTCAGATGAGCATTTCTGGAAAGAGTAACCCTTGCCCAAAGTCATGCTGTTTCCAGAAATTTAGATGTGCTCTGACACTGTGCAAAAATTCTTAAAAGAAAAGAAGCAGGGAGGAAAGGGGAAAGGAGAGGACTGCCAACTCTGAGGAGAGATTTAATAGAAACCCCTTAAGTTCATTTGTACTAGCTCCTTTGCACCTCATCATTTTACTGTGTGAAGGGAGACTGAAATAAGGATCTCCACTACATTACCATGAGATACATATTTCTTTGAAGTGTTGTCATATATGATTCCTATTCCCAATTGCATTTAATGAAGAACAATAAAGCAATGTAACAAGTTTGTGTAATTCAAATAAGCTTGCACAAAAATAGTCAGGTAGCCATATTAATTAGTGGGGGAGAAATGTGGTCATCCCCAGCATATGTACTACAACTCCAATACAGAAATCACAGATTACTGAATTGTCCCATTTGGATGTACAATGAAGCTTTCCATTGCTCTTGATAATTGGGACTTTCATTATTCTTTTCCCACCCGCCAGGAGAAAGGATAATAAATTCCACTGTCTACAAATCATGTACTGGGCACAGGTCCCTCTTTCAGCACTTCAACATGGAATTATTTGTAATAGAGACCATATTTGCACAGTTCTCTTCTGCTTGGCAGGTTTATCCTTTACATGCAACCGAACCTACAGAAATTATTTTGTACTTGGGAAGCATAGATTTTAGCACACTATATTTTCCATTAGATTTCAGGCATTGGAAATATCTTCTACCCTCCCCCACCATTAATTTTCTTTTCTGCACTTTGATTCATCTTAAAAGGTAGCCTTTCTCTTGGGCTAGCACTGCAGGCAATGACTCACCAGAGACTTGTTCCCTAGTGACAGCAATAAGCCTCCCTGGACTCACTTAAGAAGATGTTTGCCAAGCCTTTACTGCTCATCCAAAATGCACGGGGTGGAAAAGAAACTGTCTGAAATTGCTAATATTTTACTCTTTATATCTGAAGGTTCATTTGTCTTAGCCAGGATGGTGCCAAACTGCAGGGTAAAGAACAGGGTAAGGAATTCCAGTCCCAGGGCTGCATTGCTGCTTCACAGTTCTGGGGGAGTTTTCTCATGGAGATTTCCAGGGAAGGCCCAGACAAAGCAGTGCCTGGAAGATGGGTATTTGTGTTTGTGACAGACTAGATTCTTCACTGAGGAATTTCCAAAAAAAAGTTAAGCCTTTTTAACTTCTCCCAATATGATACAATCTAACAGCTCTCCTTGGCTTATCCTTGAGATTCAGAACATGTAAGATTCAGGCACTGCTCTCTGAGTTAATTCCTCTCCCATACAGTTTTCCCCTTTGCAGGAGAAAAGGTCTCACAATACTTACCTAGCACCCCACAAAGGAGTGGAATCTTATTGGTAATACAAATAGTTCACAGTTCATAAATGCATAGACAATGTAAGTTTCTGAGATTTATTTTAATTATATTTTCTGCAGGTTCACACGGTTTGGAGAACTTTGGAAATAGAAAAATGTCAGAATGAGAGAATTTGCATGGCAGGAGGGGATTTCCTAATCACAGTTCCAGTTCTGTTGCAGGAGATCTCATAGATTACCAGTGAAGAGAGAAATATATCTTCTTTTCAGTGTGAACAATTCCAGATTTCCTCCTTTGCAATGAAAATACAGAAAACTATTAACAGAGAACATAGGGAAAGCACTGATTTAAAATTTCTGTTTAAGAACACTTTTGCTGTGCTTGCTTCAAGTTTCATTTCCTGGTTCATTGTTTTATTGTGATTGTAGCAGAAAACATATTCTGTTCTTTGTATGTGACTCATAATCATTGTTGCTGACTATTCATTTAGTTCAGACTTGCTGCTGTGTCCCAGCCCTTGTCCAAGATCGGCATTGTTCTAGCATTTGGTTGGAAACGCAAGCTGGTTTTATTTCTCTTTTTATACCTTGCAAGGTAAACATGGGAGAGATAGTACATTTTCCATGTGTTTCCAGACATATCTTATCTTTGATATTAGTCACTCTAAACTGATGTTTCAGCCTGTTTAAAGTTGACCTCTTGAGTTGTGAACTTCCTTGAAAAGCACTGATAAGCAAAAAATTTTAACAGTGATTAGTGAGGGAGTGGTGAGGCAGCATTAGCCTTTTACTTCAGGAAGGCAGAATCCAAATTTGGTGGAAATTCCCAGGTGAAAAATAAAATGTGAAAATCAGCATGGCAGCTTCAGTTTGGTACTTGTAAAAGGAAATGGCATATGTTTCAGAAAGAGCATAGACTGTAGGTGCTTGCCAAAAGATTCAGTTGCTCTCTGGAGTCAGGAAAGGGAGGTGTGTGCCTGAAGAGCAACATTAGTGACCATGTCGCTTTCCAGCTTCAAATTCTCAAATCTCTCCAGCTTTCCATTCTCAAATCCCAGATTAAACAGGTGGGATTTTTGCTGTGAAGGACCAAACCCTGCCACAGTCCAACCTTCCCCTCTTAGTATGCACTAATTTGACCATGCAGGGTCAATTATTTCACAATTCTGTTTCATTTTTGCCCAGGAGGTTGTAAATAATGGAAACACATGGTTAGGGGTAGAGTGAAGAAATCTCTTCTTAATGAGCAGTTTATTCAGTCAGGGTTAGGCTTTTTCCTTTTCATGAATTTGTTGATTACTTGGTGAGTGTTTCATGTAAATAAATCTTAGCCTGGGACTGCTTGCAAAATCAGTTCCCTGCATGCATTCATTATTCACTTTTTCCATTTTTTCATTGGTCACCTAACCCACATGGTCTGATTTCTAATTGTCTACATGAAAGTAGCTGTACAAAAAATTTTGCTAACAAAAGGAAGGATGTTAGCAAGTTTTCATACTCTAGTGGACAGTGTGGGAACAATTGACTGAATTAGGAAGAGGCAAGTTGGCAAAAACAGGGAGATTTTTTTTTTTTTTCCCCAGCTCTCTTGAATCAGGTCTTTCCCTAAAATATCACTGTTAGAATACATAGTAGAAAAATCTGGCATGGGCCAAGATGAGATTGCAAAAATTCCATTATATTTGGGGAACAGTAACTCCATATGTACTTTTTTTTTTTTTTTTTTAATTAAGGAAAGGCAGAACATTCAGGCATCAGTGGAATACCTAGATCTAGCACGAGTCTATAAAAGAACAGGAGGGGATGGGTCCTATGCTCAAAGAGCAAGTCTGAAAGTTGAAGAAGACTTCCTTGTGTTTTGGTTACAATTACGCCAGAGGTCTCTGTGAAGTTTGAGCACCAAGCACCACAATGATATTCATACCTGTCCCTTTAGGAGCTCAGCCCTCCAATTGCAAAGCCAACATGGCTGTGATTCAGCAGTGCCTTTTATTTTTTATCTTATTTTACAGTTTTCTATTGTCTATGACAGATCATCAGTGTTATTTTCACATACACCAAGTAACTATGTTATAGGGATATTTGCTTATTCTTCTCTTGGATGGTTGCACTTAGAGACTCCTTAAGCCTCCACTCGTGGCTGTGTGGGGAAAGGCCAGTACAGGAAACTTGATCTTGCTGCTTTCTGAAACAGTCCTCTATTTGTACTTGCCTTCATACATTATCAGCATGTTAACAAGCACGACAGCCGTGTAATAAGATAGGGAGTTACAAGAATATGTGCTCCTGCCAGTCCTGATCCAGCAGGGAAGTCCTGAGATGAGCGCTTCTAGTAAAGCTACTGCCTGCTCTGCCTCTTCTGCTGCTGCTGGGGCATGGTGCTTGGTACAAAGGTACAAGTCTGTCAGCACAAATGGTCAAGGTAAAGCAGCAAGCCATTAGAAATGATTCCACCCACTCACTGCGTCCCCCAAAAAACATGAATTTGTTATAAGTGGATAGGCTTGGAATTAATTTAGCCACAAACATTCATGCAAGCAAAAATCATTTGTGCAAATGCTCATGAGAAAAATGAATGGGACAGGGTTCAAAATAATAAACTCTGATCAGTCTCTGATCAGTCTCACCTTCCTCCAAGAAACACACAGCACTCCTTCATCCATCCTTAGTTAGTAGAACAAAACAAACATTATTCTATTTATTAGAGGAGGGATAGTTAAGGAGGTATGGGTTTGATTAACATTTTCTATTTTATAAATGTTTATTATTACCTTATAATGTTTATAGTCGTGCTTTAATTAAAATTTCTTTACAATGTACAGAGGTGAAAAAGACAATGCAAATGCTAGCTTTTTCAACCTGGAAAACCATTGTACATTAAACAAAATAACTGATTTGTATTGATTTCTACACATGTGATGGTGAGGTATTTAGATCCCATTCCTGCAGGGTATTCATGCATTCCCTTACAGTTAAGAAGCAGTTAGCAGGATGAACCCCAGACCATTTTGGATTTGGGTCCTCTTTAGGTGCACAAAGGAATTCAGAAAAATAAAGAAAGTCAGTTGAAAATTCCTGATCAAAAGTCATCAATAACTCTGCTCATTGACCTTGCTGTCACTAATAAGACTATCAGAGACTGGCTGCATCACAAAAATAATCATGGTCTAATGTGATGCTGACCCTGTTGTGTCTTTTACATTTTGGCATGAAAAAGAAATAACAGAATCTCTCCACAGGCTATACATGTATAATAAATACTGATTGGTTATACTGCTAATTTTATGTGATAAAGATATTAAAATAGTGTCAATAAACCAGAAACAAGTGATGTGTAAAATAATTAACACTAAAGGGAATATAATAAATTACTTATTAAAATCCATAGATGGATTATATGACCCTGTGATTACAGAGACTATGGAACACATGACTTGGTATACATCTTCTGATCCAAACACCTCATTGCACTCTGTCAGATTACTGGCTCCTGACATTAAATAAAATTCAGGTATGATTTATGGGGTGGCCTTTTGACAGGAGCTAGAATCAGAAATGGTTTAGGCTTTGCCAGTGTTCAGCAATGTTTTCATTACCTACTGATATAATGCAAGTATTACATTTAGTCAACCGAATTACGTGTAGTTCTCTGAGATTCTCTCTCACTCCCTGTAGTCATTGTTCCACTCATAATAAAATTATCCTATCAATTTGCCACAAGAGGAAGACTGGAGTTCACTAAATTACAGCCATGTGTGTTTGTGCTCTAGACAAAGTGATACCAATTAAAAATAATAATAATAATAATAACCACCACCACCAAGTAGATTCTATTTTTAAATTGTTCATGGATAACAGTGAGATTGTCTCACAGAGGAGGCCACCCCTGAATTCCAAACACTGGAAATTTCATTTTCCTTAATTAGTAAAACAGCATCTATCTAGAAAAAAAAAAAAAAAAGAAAGGAAAAAAAAAAAAGAATAAAACAACAAGCAAGATGCTAAATAATGTCAGAAACGACACCTGGCCTCCCCTGTGACTGATTAGTTTGATAGCAAATAGAGATTTGGTGTGTGAGGTGGAAGCATCATTTTGCACTCCTTTCCTCCCCTCCCTGTATATATATATTTAAGACAGCCTGAAAAAGGTGTTTTTATACACAGACAGCAAAACACCCCAGTTCTGACAGCTGAAGCAAAACCATCTCAGTGGTTTAGCAGTACTGCCACACAGAAGACCTGAGTTTGGGAGTGGCCTGGGGGCACTCTCTTTATGAGCCTTTGATGCTCTGATGTGTCACAGAGGTGATACGCTTTGACTCCTTAGACTCCAGGCAGCAGAGCTTGCTGACGGCTCCTGCCTCTGTAAGCACCTCCTGATGGCTGAATTATGACAAAGCACTCGCATGGTGTGGTAGGAGATTGCTTAGCCCTGGCCAGGCTGGGGAATGAATAAAGTTAATAGCTGTTTCATGTACTATGTACTGGTACACAAACTGCTCCCCAAATTAACCTGGCTCTGTATCAGAAGAACAATTTACAGAGATTCAGCAGCAACATCTTGGCTTTGTGCAATGTGTAATGCAGAATGACTTCCTGGGGCCATCTCCAAACTTTCTGCTTACAACCTGTGATTATTCCTTTTCATCCTAGTGAATTACTACTTTTTTATTTTTTAACAGCTCCTAGCTCTTGTGACTTTTGTATTAATAAGCGTTCAGCTGAGGACCAGAAATTACTACCTTATAGTTAAACCTGGAGACATGACACCCATGTAATCTGCAACTTCTGAGGCATCAGAATACTTCAGGTGTGCTGACTTACAAGCAGGTCTCCCCCTTCTAATTTCTCTCTATTGATATTCCTTTTTTCTTCTATTTTGCTATTGTCTTTGTATTGCTATTTGATGTGATGCTGGAACTCTGTGCTGTTTGTACACTTCTCATCAAGTGGTCCAATGTGAAGGTAGCCATGGATCTCCACAAATCTGTCTTACCTTGGCACTGTCAGGGTATTCTGAATGATATTTTGTGTTAGAGTTAGTTCTTTTAGTACTGTCGTAATTCTTTTCAGATACTGTATATTAACTCTGCGTGGTTGCTTCTTTGCTGTTGCTTTATGTGTTGACGTTATTGCTGGGCTCAGAGCTGCTCACCTACAGCTGTAGGTCCATGGCTTTGCTATGAAGTGCTTCCTGCTCAGCCGATGTTTCACTTAAATAATCTGTTGCCCATCTATTGCCCTTCTTCTGGATGGCTGCAGGCTAATCCTCATGGAAATGATCCTAATTTATCTGTCTGTGCTGGACTCACATTTAGCTCCAGGGACAGTTTACTGCAGTGGTCCAATACTGCAAAGTGGGGATTAGTTCTTACCTTTTTTGCTTTTGCCATTTGTCTTCTGTCTGTCTCTGAAAACTGCTGACATGGGGGAGATCATGCCTTTCTGTTTACTCTTTGCTTATGAGAAGACATTCCCAGACTGACACAATATTATTAAAATTTAGCTGCTGTACATTAAGCTCCACATACTAGCCCATGTAATACCTTGCAAAATGTGACTTAAGTTTTTGGTTTGTTGTTCTTGGTTTTCTATTCCACATACATGCAATCTAGCATTAAGCAGTTAAGTGAGCACTTAAATTAGGTGCTTAGCTGCCTTTTTAATCAGCATGGATAGAGAGGGGCACTTTCATAGTACAATTCAGATCACAGGTTAATTTACCACGTTGAAGTATTTATTTTTCTTTGCTGCTGGTGAGAGTGACTCTCCAAGCTTTGCAGGATGAACTAGGGCTCAAGTCTGCTAGCCCCAAATGAGAGTAACAATTCACTGTCATTTTTAAAAGTTCAGTCCAAACCAAGTTTTGGATTTCATGAGGCTCTAGTATCCTTTGTCATTAGCTATACTTAAAGCACCCCATACACCCTAGCACATCCATCACTTGTCTTGTAAACCTGATGTTTGGTTTGATTTCTCATCTTTTCTCTCGTATTTATCCCCCAAGTGCTCTATGCAAACTCATTTAAATATGGAATGACATCATACCAGCAGCATGCTACCAGTCACTTACTGAGGCTTAGCTGATGAATGATCTCATATTGAGCTGTATTTTGCTTATCATTACCTAACCATAATGTGAATCGACATATGATCAAGATCAGAAAACTCATCCTTAGCAGGTGAAATCATGGCCCTGATGAAGTCAGTTGGAATCTGAAGAATCAAATTAATTTTTTTTTTAAAAAAAAGAAAAAAAAAAAAAGAAATCTTTCCACATGCATTTACTTTATACACCACTTCCTGACTTCCCTTGTATTCCAGACACCAGAGGTGACAATACCAGCAAAGCAGGCTCAGTCTTATGTGCAAACTTGTCCATCTCAGGAGATTCACATAACAGGCTATGGACACACAACTTCCATACAGTAAAGTAGTAAAGTATATTGTACACTTGTATTTAATAGCCACTATGTGATAATTGCTTATATGCATATTCTCTCTTCATGGCAATGCAGCATACGTGGGATAGTTTACCGATCTTGAAGATGGGATAAGTCTAATTTCATTTCCTGGTGAACATGCACAGCTAATTACTAAGGAACAGCTGATATGTATATTCAAACTAAATTATACTGCCCTAGATTGTCCGTGCATCCTAGTACATCACAAAGTTAATGAATCCAACCTCTCCTTTAAAGAGGGCATACCAACTTCAACTTATGAGATTGGCTATCACAGGAAGTCAATATCTGTAGGGGTTTCTGAGGGAATACAAAGTAAAACAAGACATAAATGTCCTCCTAGTTACTGTTTCCAATTTATTCCAGGAAAATCATGTTAACTGTGATTTGCAGTGTGATTTTTTTTTTTATAAAGGTACTACTCAAGCACTTATTGAATTAACAAGAAGTTAATATGTTAGCTAGTGGTGACAAAGCTACATAGCTAGATCTGAGATAGTATTTCCGTTATAAGTGAATATCACTGAGCTTTTGGGTTACTTGTTCCTAATCTCTTATGCCATAATACTGAATTTGCAATGCCATAAAAACAAGGTGCTCCATGGAAACTTTAGATTTTATTTTCTTATTAGACTAGATTTGGGTTGCATATGGTCCTTGTCCAAATTTTTTTCAGTGAAATATCTTGTGACATGGCTTATAGTTCAGCGCAGTCTGCAGTAAAATTATTTTGGTAAGCCAGGTGGAAAGGCAGTCAGCCATTTGTGAATTGTTCAAGCATGGAGGTGAGGAAACAAGCATCTCTCTCTTTAGAATGTTTAATTTTGTGTTCTGTCAAATTTCTTTTTACTAAAACTTCAAGCTCTGCATGCCATGCCAAAGCATTTCTGTAAAAACTTGTGCTGATTATATTGTTTGGACTGGAGCAACGGTAGCATCCTTAACCATCACGACTAGATGTGGAGTCAGGTGCAGCCTTTAAAGAGAAGAGGCACATATCCTGCTGTAAGAACTTCCTCATAGTACCAAGAATAGGGGCAGATTCCCTGAAGGTCTACAGGACTGGTGCCACCTGTTAGCCCATGCCATACTATGGCAGGGAAATTAAGTGACTGTACAGTTCCCACATCACCATGGGGGGGCTACTTCCAGCTCAGAGGATCTCCTGTGCCAGCACTTACTCAGCTCAGAGGAAGCCCGCTGGAGTACAGAGCTTCATGAATTAGCTCAGTGTTTATTTTCACTGACTATGAGAAGGTGAGTCAGTTGAGAATGCTGAGCCTATGCCAGCAGAGATTCTTTGCTGCTTGAATTTTCGTATACCCATAAATCACTGTTCACATTCATAACCAATGACAGAGAAAAAGATTCAGAGAAAAGGACAGTCTGACCAAAAGGTTTTAATGGACTCCATGTAAAAGGAAAAAACACACCCTACAAAATTCATGTTTATGGAATAATACCATTCTTGTTCTTTGCCACATATAAAATTTTGTATGTTTTTTTTGTTCTAAATTCTAAAGCTGTTCATTTTTAAAAGATCAAACACATCAAATAATGTAATAGCAAATAAATAAGATGTATCGTAGGATAAGTAGGATTTATCCTATTGAAATCCTAGAATTTCAAGTGCTAAGGTCAAGTAATCTATAATAGCAGCCAGCAAAAGAGACTGTAGCCAAATGAATAGTGTGCTGAGACTCAGCAGACATGGGGTATTTTCTTCGTTGTGTCTCTGAGCTGCTTAGGAAGGTCACTTTACTTCTTTCTGCCTCAGTTATTCCATCTAAAAATGGCAATAATAATAGTGTCATACTTCGTAATGCTAGGTAGTACTACAATAATCACTTCTTTACATGGAGGAACTAAGAGATATCAGAAATACAAATATTTCCTTCAATGGGCTGTTGCTTTCAAGGCTCAGAGAAGACTGTTAGCAAAGTTGCTATTTTTGGTAGCAAAAATTGGCGTTTCTATTACCAAAATGAATTATCTTCTAATAAAAATAGTATTTCATTTAAAGCTTGCTTACTGAAGAATGTATACTGCATTCACCACATTAAACTTTTTTTTTTCTTTTTTGCTATAATTCTTGTATTCATTAGCTGTTCTTATTAATGTGATAGTGGAAATGGCATATTCATTTTAAGCAGCACTTACTTTCAGTGACCAATAACTCTTTGAAATAATTAGCTTCTGAGATGAAATTTTCCTACTCATTTTCATCCCAAGTGCAAATGCTTTGGACATGTACCTGGAAAATCTGAAACCAAGCTGAGTTATTTTTCAGGCTAAGAAACTCGAGAAATGGCAGGTATTATTTGGGTTGGGGTTTCTTTATGTCGCAATTCTGAAATACACTACTCAGTCTGGTTTCCTCTCATCTATTTGTTAAGTAGCGTATTTCATCTTTTATGAGAAAAGAATGAGGAGGAAAAAAAAAAAAAAAAAAAAAACTTTTTTAAAACATATAGTGACTAGGAGCTCAAGTTCTATGAAAAATCAGAGGCTTATTTGTATAAGTCATTTAGGCTCAAAGTCTCCTGGATGTGAGGTTTCCTTGAAACCTCACATATTTAGATGAAATCAAATATTTTAGATGAAATTAGATACGTACACAGGTGAAAGATGTTTTTAAAGTGTTTGTTTTCTTGGATTTTTTTCTTAAAACCGAGTGGGCAGCTTCACACCAAGTAGTAAAAATGCCTTACAAACTTGGTCCCATTCTAAAGCCCTTGCTAAGGCTGGGGAAAGGTGATAGGAGCAGTCTCAGTCACCAGCGGTTGTCATCAAGAATCTCTGTCAGTCAGGGAGAAAGGCAAAAATAGTGCATTGATATTTCAAAGATTACTGGAGAAAGGCTAGACTGCCCTGATGAAATGAAAGGTTGTGCTGCTCCCTTTGACTTTGGTAACCTGATTTATTTATTTAGTAATTGGAGAATCAAAGTGAGAATAACTACAACTTCGTTCCATCATACTGAAGTCCCCCGTCATATGTGGGGAGAATCATCCCTGCCAAACGTGTAAAGCTAACCTTTATCCTCTTTTAAATCCCTACTTAAAGCTTGCCTCTACCTGTGCCTACAAATCACTCCCATCTGTCGTTGGTTAGGCAAGTGACTCTTGCTTTTCTGCTAAACTGTTTGTTTTACTGTTACTTAACCCTCCCAAACCACTGCCACCCCCGCACATCTCCCTGTGCATTCACCCTGATATGGAGATTGGTAAAGATTTTGGGTGGGGGACCTGTTATTTTATCAGTCCATTTAAGTATTTCCTTAACTGACACACTGTACATTACACCAAATAATAGTAATGGAAAACCAGGACTTAATTGGCTAGCAAGTATTTACACGGCAAATGATAAATAATGAAGCGGGCGGGTGGGGGTGGGGGGGCGGAGAGAGTGAGAGTTGTGTTTTGTGTAAGCAAAGAAATATGGGTAAATTTTCTGCAGGAACTTGAGTCTGTTCAGTGCGTAAATCATTCTTAGCCTTTCTGCTACGGTAAGAATAAGAACCAAATTTGATGAAGACCTAACTTGATTGCTTGGATTCGTAGTTCTTACCTGTAACAACAGCCAAGCTCGAGTTACATTTAAAATTTTTACGAATCAGTATGGATTTGAATGCAGTACTCTGTTCGCTTTAAGTACTGCAATTGGAACTCTGACATTAGGAAAGAAACATTTGGGGGTCTGGGAAACAAAACAGGAATGCAAGTAAGGTAATTATCATAACAGTCGACTCTCAGAGTGCAGGAAGTGGTGCTCTGTGGCTTGAATGCTGTTCCTCACAGCCCTAGTCTGAAATAAGAACAGTAGAAACATTCCTTTAGATAACTCAAAATAAATTTAAATATTATTTTTAATCAACGGAACATTTCAAATACCGTTCCATCTATTCATTACTGCAGGACTGCTTATTTCATTTTTTTTAACATGAGCACTTACAAACATTCCAAGTGTAATAACCAACAGCATAAAATTATCAGTGATTTAGCTGATGCTGAACTTCTCACTTGTCAAACAGCACAGATTTTTTTCCTCCTTTTTCTTAGCTCTTAGGTAAATTTCACTGCTTGGTAACATCTCACACCAGACAAAGAGCAGGGAAGGGATGAAAAAAGCATGAAGCATAAGCATCACAAGGCCAACACAATTTCTTGTTTGTGAACAAAAACAAGGGCTGTAAGCTAAGTGGGAAATGCTGGCTGGGAGCTGTCTCAAATCCCTGCAAGTAAAAACATCAGGGATCAGAATGCAAGTTCCAGAGGCAAGTGCATTTTGGAGTGAAAGGCTGTTGATGAATTACTTTGTGCGTGTTTTAATTATCCTATCATCCTGAGATTTTTGTGTATTGATCTGAACAGTTGTAATAAAGCGCTTCCCTCCCCTCACCCTATTCTAAGCATTAGAGCTTTGTCTATTAGGTATGCTTCTAAGGAGAGAAATTACTCATCTTTGAGACTCGCATGGAGAAAGGGGGAAAAAATACAAATGGGCGGGCATGATCTCTTCTGCTATTCAATATGTTTAAATCTAAATTGTTCATATAATTATTCCAGCATGTATTTTCTTCTAGGCTGCAGCCAGGCAGAAAAATTTAAAACATGAGAAATTGGACAATGCTAATGTGAAGCAAAACGTATTTAAATGTTAACATTCCTTTCAATGTCATTTACCAATAGTTATTTATCATACTAAAATTAAAGGAAAATATTAGCCTGAGAGTCAATGTATTAGTAGGATTTACAATAACTAATATTTGAATAACCCTGGGAAAAAAAAAAAAAAAAAATAAAAACCAGAAATGAGCATTAGTAACATTGTCAAGAATGGCTCTGGGCAAAGGTGACTAGGAAGGATACCTTAGAATAATTTTGAGAAGGTATTTTTTGTAATCTCTTCAGGGATGTTCTGTAATTTAAAAGCAAACTATTCACTTTAAGTATTAACCAGCATAAATCACGATAATAAGGGATACAGAAAATGGCCTTCATTAAGTAACGGCAAAAGGGAAAAAAAAATGTCGTTTCACAATAGCACTGTAAGGTAAGCATTTTTAACCTTACGTTACATGCAGATAAATTTGGGACACTCATTTAAGCCTCAGTTCATTGAGGAACTTATTTACACTGAGAATTTTGCTCTGCTTAAAAATGCAAATTCTCTCATCAAATCACAAAGCAAGACATAGTAAACTTGAAAACGAAGCCTCCGTACCCAACCTTTCACTCAGCTACTGGGACAAGTTGCCTAAAGTCTCCCCACTTTCACTCTCTTGGCAAAAATTGGCTCAGCCACCATTGAGCCCTGTGAGACAAGCAGGCAGGCAGAGACCAGTGGGGCCCCAGTGAAGCTCTTGCATGAAGGATGGGGCACATGTACGAGCGATGGGATTCCAAATCCCATCTTTACCCAATAATAATTAATAATTAATTAATACTTAACACCCATCTAGAGCTTTACAAGCATTAACTAATTAAGCTAATTCACCCAAGGTCAGTCCTTTGTACTCTCACAATACCCAAGATCTTTTTGATCATACACCCTAAAGAGTAAAAACAGTATATCAGTAATGTTAGTTTTAGCCTAACATTATTTGGCAATTTTGATCATTAGGGATGGAATTAATCAAATATCTACTGTGTCCCATTTTTGCATTTTATCCTCTATTCTGCATTTACTATTTTTATCTTTATTAATAGCTACTGCTCAGTTGCCTTAAAGAATTTCACCATTCGACAGAAACTTTTCTTTCCAGAGACTTATGCTAATTAGTACCTTGTTTGTGGCTTCAGTGTGATTTATGAGCTACTCTGAGCCCTGAATAACAAAATATCAGGCTATCTCCATAACTGTCTATTAATTTGTTTACCTTTCTATCTGTCTACCTATCTGCTGAAATTTAAAACAGTGCAATAATTTTGAGAACAGTGACACTAATGCAGCATTAGATTAAAAGAATGTTACTTTATACAGGCGTAAATGTAATTTAGAGGCACTTAGAGGAAGCTATATACTTAACATGATTCTTGGCCAGTGAAGACAGGTTGATCCCACTCATTTTGGGATTGCTAATTTGCAGTTAATTAGGAAGATTGATTCTGTTCTCTGATGCATAGGCCCAACCCTAAATGCATTTTTCCGGTTTCCGTGGCACCATGCTAGTTATCATTGTCATGGTGCAAGTATAACTGAATGACACAGTTCTTCATAAAACATAATACTTGGGGGGTTTGGGAAAGTAAATCTAGCAAGCATTAGCAAACATTTTTCTGCTTTACTCTGTAGACTAAACTTCAGTGCCATCTGCATTTTAAAACAACTTTCAAATTACATTCCTTTGAGAAGGTTTATTGCAATTAGCAAATAAACCAGAGAGTTGATTTAATCCTCAACTAAAATAGCACAATTTTAGAGTTTGAGGGAAATAAAATATTGACATTTTGCTTGAAGGAACTTGTATCCTTAAATAAATGCAGTGGGCATGGCATACTTAAGCTTGTACCTTTTATAGAAGCTAACATTTATTTTCAATGTGTTATCTCTTGAGGAGATTCTTCCCCTCTACTCTCAAAATACAAGCTGGTATGAACGGATTTGGGGGAGGAGTGAAGATGTTGAAATAATCTGCTGCTAGTGTGGGCTAGCAGTAAATTGCTGCTCCCTTAGAGCTGTGGGGAGGCAGGAAGAGAACCGTGCTCCAGACAGAAGGGCGTAGCATCTTGTGGGACTGTTCTTGGCCTGGTGCAGGTCATGCCAGACGTGTAAAGACAGAATTTATTATCCTCATCCTGTATGATTTACTGAATGAACCGGGCTTTAAAAAGAATAATTTGGATGTGTCTTTATCTTTATTTTTGAAAACAATTCATGAAAAGTACATGTAGTGCATAACTTGATTTCCTATTGGTCATTTTTCTGAGGTCTGGGTTTCAATACACCTGTAATCATCAGACTTCAGGGGCTGTGAGCCTTTGTAAAGCTAAACCAGGACAAGTCTTGTTCCTCTTCACACCAGACTCAGTACCTGGCTACAGTGGTCTGACATCTTCCCAGACAGCCCTCTTTCTTTGCATCAGTACTTTTCCTTGCCTTTGCTCATAGCTGCTACAGACACACATCATCCCGTCTGTATCTTACCAAAACTATAGTTACTCTGAGGGTATTCTTATTTGGTGAGACAATTTTTGAGACCAGCCTGTTTTAATAAAAGTACACATTCTAGCAATTTTGCATCAGAAAATTTTGCCACAGGTTATCTGTTGTACTATGGAGTACTATGCTATATGATTCTTAAGTAAATAAATTCCTTCATTTATCACTTTACAAATAACTAGGAAACTTTTTAAAACAGGTCTACAGAAAATTCCTAGATACTGTTTTAAAACAGCAAAATTAGGTGTGTTGAGTCAGTCAAAAGAAAGCACAGCAATACTAAACCTGAGAACCTATAGAGGGCCAGAGGCGTTTTGTTATCCATTTGGGGAAAGAAAGAGATAAGGAGGATTGAGATACTTGCTAGAGAATAGTTCCCAGACTCAGTAATTTTCCTTTCAAAATTTCACTGTCACTGTGTTCACCATCTTTCTCTTATCCCTTAACCTATTTTGCTGTCCTCAGGGCTCCCAAACCCCTAAAACCACCAGTTGAAAATAAAATGAAAAATCAAATATGAAACTATCCATCAGCAGTAAGCATGCAGGGTAGCAAGAGCATGCAGTGGACACACCTCACAGCCAGCCTCACCAGCTCCTGCAATATACACGTGGCTTGTTGTCAGTACTTGTAGTTGCAGCCCAAAAGGATCAGGATCAAAGCAAGTGCTTTCCTAGTTCAAAGCCAAATTTGTGTCTATGCCGGCTCATTTGAATTTTTCATCCAGACTTTCATGGCTTCCTTGTGTGCTTGTAATTACTACATCTTTAAAACCTGACAATACCTTCATATGGGCCAAATTCTTTTCTCAGATCGTGTTTGAGAGTTACTTGGTGGTCCAAGAAAAGATATACATATGATCTCTACAAAACAAACTTTGGGCCTAAATTTGATCCATAAAAAGGAGACTAGAAAAATAGGAAAGTATGAGTGTACGCACGTACAGGAAAATAATTTAGAAGCTTTCTTGGGGCCTTCTAGGATCTCCAATACGTGTTAAGATAAGTAGATAGTTGAATATTTTCCCTTTGAACAGAAGATCAACCCAAATCTGCCTAGCAAAAGAATTAAGCAGAAGCATAATTAATCTTGTATTAGTATTTCCACTGGAAGTGTTGCGGGTTTTCTCCTGGTTTGAATACCTCCATATGTGTGCTCCTATCTCTGAAAGCTTAGGGCTTAGCTCCCATTGATTCCTATGGCCATGATGATGAGCACCTTTGCAACTTTTCAGCAACACGGAGGGAACACGAACTGGCAGCTCCAGTTTCCTCTGAAGCGGGGAAATCCCCTGTAAGTGCACAGCTGACACATCCAAGGCTCGCACCACTGCACCCACACCCACACATTCTGGCTACACTTAGTTTGTGGGTGACTCCACAGTAGCGAAGATCAGATAGCAGAGTTTGGAGAGGCAGTAGGAAGATTTAAGCCTGGCATGGAGAAAAAGAAAGACCTGACCTAAAGACCACAGGGCCATAAGCAGCTCTTGCTTACTTTTAAAAATGTTCTCAATGGACACAGAAGTGAAGGGTAGGGAAGCAGAAAAGGTGAAAACATGTATGGAAGCCACCAAAAGGATCTGCTTCTGATTTGAACTTATCATGATTAGTGTTTTTTAACCTCCCTTTTAACTCGTCGTCAGCCACACAACCAACAGGATAATCATTAGCCTTTCTCAGCTTTTTCTTTCCCAGTCTTCTGGAGGTCCTGTCCATCTCTTGGCAGCCAGTGAAATTCTCTTAAATATCAGTTTACCCCTGACTCACAGTTTCCTCTTTCCTCCATTTTATTTCCCTTTTCCTCCCAGATCTCCCAACCTAATGCATGACCACCTCAGAGTGAGTCAGCAGCGCGACTCAGCTGTAGTGACTCCCATTATCCCTCACTTCCCTCTGTGTGTTTTTAAATCCTTTCCTGACCTCCAGTAGGCCTTCCTACCTTGGATAATCCCACTGAGGGGTGCTAGCTAGTCTTGGAGTCTCTCCTGGGCTTGCATCAGCCTGCTACATTCAAATCTCATGCTCTGAGGCTTCCTCAGGTCAGACACATTCTGCAATGAATCTGACCTGGGGAAGCCCTGAAGCACAAGATATTTGAAAGGAGGATCAGTCTGAGGTTTGAAGCGGAGAAGGGGGGCAGCGGGGGGTGGTGAGATTCATGTTCAGACCTGGTCTTATTGTTTCTGAACCAGTTTTTCCACTGCTAGCTAACCATCACAGGTACCCAAACCACATTTCCTTAGCTATTCAGCAGATCAAATTACTTGCAACGGTGCTGGAAATGAGAAATAGTTTTTTTTCCATTGTTTTCCCTCAGAAGTAATTTATAAAGGTGTGCGTGGATGTACGCACGTGTGTGAGTGTAGTGGTGCATTTAAAGATTAAAATCATTCACTGAATGAATGAGGATAAGTATGTTTAGTATTTTTGCTTTAAATGTAAAGGAGAGTAATATTGATTAGTGTTGTGTGTTTATTTACACCATTTTGGTAGTGTTAAAATGTCTGGCTATAATTACCAGGACCTGTCCACCTGTCAAAGAGCAACTGGGTCATTTCACCATTGTCTGCCAGTAGTAAATCTCCAGGTCCGTATGGGCCTCACACAAATTAAAAAAGAATACTTTCTAAAATGTGCAGTTCGTTATAAAAACCACGTGCTTCCTAAAGCTTTTTGGTTGTCACTACTCTGCTATATATTTTATTTTTCCCAGAATTGGGGTATGAAAAGTAACCAGGTATGATACAATTTTTAAATGTTGAAAACAAAACAAAACAACAACAACAAAGCTTTAGCCTTAATATCATGACAGAAAATAGTTGCACTGTACAAATGAATGCTTTAAGAAAGAAAACTCATTCTATAAATAGTTCTCTTTTCCAGCTATGCCTGAAATAGGACTAACTCTGTCCAGTATCCCAATTACATAATACAGTATATTAAAATACATCTCCCCTAATTTTACGTTGCTGAGGGTTTGCAGTCCAGGAACAACCTTGCAATAGGGACAGAGTGACCTTTTAAAAAGAAAAATGAAATGAAATACTCTTTCATTTTCCAGAAATATGCATGAAAGTAAAAATTTGACAGCAAGGAAGAACATAAGCAAATATATCTTTTTATTTGAAGATAAAAAGAAGCAAGGGCTAGATAGGGAAAGGAAAAAACCTGTGAAAAAAACGGATGATGCAGTTTTTACGAATAAGCAGCTTAATGTATCTTGGCACCCACAGTAAGCCTTGTAGGAGCTCAAAGTGCCTCAGGCAATCTGTGAGCAGAATAGCAATTTTATTACTTTGTCATTAAACCAATTTCACAGCAGTATTGTTTGTTAATGAGCAGCGGCAAACGAGCGAAGATGTCACACACTGGAATAGCAGTGAGATTTGTGACCCAAGCTCAGAGCACTAAGATGGAAAGACCATGGCTATAAAAAAGGAAATACTTTGGGATGAAATGCAAAGTCTATACAGCAGAGCTTGTGTTTATGAGCTACCATTTTGCTAAGAGCTGTGAGAGAAATAAAGGTCTGGAAATATGCAGTTAAAACAGGGCCTATAAAATTAAAACCAAATTAAAGTATAGCAGAGGATTACTGCACAGGCTGTACTCTACAAAATATATTTTAAGTGATGAGGTGAAATCTAAATCAGTTTTGTTTGAATTTAGTTGGTATTTATAAAATTCAATAAAGCAATGCCAAATTCAAAACCAAAGCAGCAGCCTCAGTCCTGTGGTCTCTGATCTGTAAGCCTCACTTTGAAGAAATTCAACTTAGCAGTAGTTAATTAGCATCTTGCCCTCTCTTTATGAGCAAAGATAATATATAGGTTTATATAGGAATATAAATACAGACCAGATATTGTCTGTCTGCACACACTGGTGCATGTACACATGCATGCACGGATGCACCCTGATTCTGTACTAAACAGTGAATCAGAATCACCTAGCAAAGATAGATTACATGAAGCTGAACTGCATCATTTGATGGGACTTTTTTTTTTTTTTTTTTTTTTTTTGAGCCAGGGCTGATCTTACAAAGAGATTGGGAGACAGCCTTGAGGGATACAAGAAACAGTGCCAAGCAGGCACATTACTGAATCCCTGCAAGGCATCCCGAGGTGAGTTTGCTGCCTGAGCTGTCTTTCCGTGTTTATACACAGGGAAAACTAGTTCAAGCAATGCAATAAGTGGATCAGCATGACTGACTTAAAGGAATAGGGGAAAATTAGCCCACCATTTTGCTCCATTTGCACTAGAGATGGGGAAATAGTTTTGCTGTCAGGACTTGCTTCTGAGCCACCTCCTTTTTTTTCCTGTAATAAAGCCCCACCCCATTTGTTTCTATTACAATCACATTATTTAGCATAATTATCCTCTTCAAAATATCTAGATCACTATAAACGCTTCCGTTCATTTGGCTGTTTGCTACCCCACCCATGAGGATTTCGGCACAGTGACTACCCTACCTTTGTGGAATGCTTTAAGGGCTACCATGAAAGAATAAATGTAGCACATTTGTGTGTGTGTGTGTGTATCTCACTCCCAGTTTCTCACTCTGTGCATGTAGTCAATTTGAACAATGTATTTCACTTCAGTTCACAAGAACGCTGACCTCTCTATCCAGTGATTAATATTTGTAGATGCTTGGTTTCATAGCTTGGTAACTCGTGCATGTTTTCTGCTATTTAACTAACTGGGTAGAGGGGACGCTGCAGGAAATGCTCATTGTTGAGCAGTAGGCGGTGCTCACAGTTCTGGGAGCTCAGCTTAAGACTGTTTTCTGCCTGACAGGGCAAGACCCCTAGACAAATCACTGGCTGGGTCTATGGTAGTTGGCAGCCATTCAAAACTGGTTCTCTGCCAGCAGTATTACTAGATAGCCAGACAGACAGATCAATTCACTTTTACATTCCCGCCATTATTTATAGCACACTGTATATCTGCTCTTGCTTATGAACTAATGATTAGTAAATACAGTACACATAAAACATAAGGATTTGTTCTGTAGAAGGCTTTCTGTTGCTGATATTGCAGATAGTTTTACAGGTCACAGAGCCTTAAAAAGGATTTAAAGGGCATGTCTTGTGTAACATTTGTTCCTTTGAAAATGATGCTCCCTTCCTATTTTTGTGTAATTGAAGAGGATAGAAAGGTTTACTTGCTGCTTATGTTTCACTGAATTCTTGCATTTCCCTCTTCTCCCACAGACTCCTAAGGAGAACACGTAGGAAAAGAGGTTTATATTGCATTATTTGTTATTTAAGAACTATAATTCTATATTTAATTTAGACTTTTATTTTCAAAAGATCTATCATCAGATTGGTAAAAAATGAAAAACAATACCCATTAACCCTGCTTATATTTTAGAAGAAGGGTGGCCAACTGTAATTTTGTAAACTATATGGAAAGCCAGATGATTTGAAAGTTTGTGTGAAAATACCATACATTTACCAGACTCTTGTGGCTGCTAAAATATTGGTTATAGTATTAATTGCTTCAGTTATTTACATTTCTGAGCTAGAATAGGAAAGGTCAGCCCAAACTTAAGGCCCCAGCTCCTAAAAACATAGATCTACTGAATTTTTAAGCTCCAAGTGTAATCCAATTTATTGGCCAAATTATTCCCTGGCGTAAACACAGCAAAATTAGTAGGTCTGCACAATTTAATCATTTTTAGCTGATCAGTGCTACTGGTCTTACCACAGGTTGCTGTAAGGTAGCAATGTTTATTCTTATTATAGTGAACATTATTTCACTGGAGAGTTCACAGAAAGGTGGCAAACACACTTTTACTTCTCTGAAATGAATTAAAGTTCAAGCCTACAGCAACACATGAACTTTGAGTGTCCAAACTTGCTCACACTGGATTTCTTGAATTCAATGTGCACTGCTGGTTGGAGAAATGTCATATAAAAAGGAAATCTGATAACTTGTATTCCTAAACTATTAAGCAGCTGACATTCTTATCTGGGAGGGAGTGTGGAGGAAGACAGTGTCAATATGGGATGCCCTATCCCTGGAAGCGTTCAAGGCCAGGTTGGATGGGGCTTTGAGCAACCTGGTCTTGTGGGATGTGTCCCTGCCCATGGCAGGGAAGTTGGAACTAGATGATCTTTAAGGTCCCTTCCAACCCAAACCATTTTATGATTCTATGAGTATATTCTTAAGACATTGTCTCCTTTCCACTTGGTAGCAAGTGCACCAAAACAGTCTTCCTTGTAGTCCCAATTCCCTTACTGCCACTCTGGTGCTCAAGCTAAGGTACCATGAGTGTGTAGTGCTATGACAGTCATTTTCTAGGACACCAAAATAAGTTATCAAATAGGAAAAATCCACAGTATAATGGTAATTAGCATAACTAAGACAAGCTGAATTACAGATCTGGCCCAATGGAAGAATAAAGTTAGAATTAGTTCTACCTACCATTTAGCATCAAATATATGTGAAAGAGGAAGAACAGAAGTGCTTGAGGAACATAAGATCCCTATAGAGCACATGCCCTGGTAAAATCTTTCTGCTTAGAAAGATGTGACCAAAGCTTTTCTAAGATTTGAGGATGTTGTGTACCTAGTGTGATAACCTCCCCACTCAATGCAAACAAAAAGCTACAAGTTTTTTGTTTGTTTCAGATTCCCTTTGTATTAAGTGGTATTTGTGCCCAAGATGTGGGTCAATGAAGAATCAGGAACATTGGCTTGGCAAAAACAATCTCCAGTCAGTATTTTCAAAGAGGTAGTTGTGTCTAGTGACTAGGGTACAAAATTCAATAATCCAGAATGGTAGACTTTCCTATAGCTGTCTGAAAATTCACCTGCTATTGTGTTTGTTTGATTGGTTTGGTTTCTGTTTTTAAGGGCTTAAACTGGAATGGTGAGCTCATTAGTTTGATGCTACCAATGATAAAAGAGTAATTTCCAGGTGAAACTGAGCACTGGGATAAATTTGAAGGTTTAGATTTTACTTTTATGTACTTTTATTCTTATCCACTTAAAATAAATAAAATTGTAAAAGATTTATATTAACCTTCTGCTGAATATGAGTTAATTTAAAGATGGCAGAGACAAGAAAATTCTGATTTTCACCTTAAAAATTACAGATGGAAGGCGAAAGTATAAAAAATTTGAATCATCATAGAAGCGCATTTATGTAGAATCAGGAAAATTATAGTCTAGAATATGCTTGGTGCCTTAAATAGATTGCAATGGTTCTTTGTTTTCTACTGAAATATATAATTTCTTTCTTTTTCTTCTGTATTTCTTGCTGAAATTCAGTATTTGATGTACTTCACAGTCCATGCAGAGTTATTCAAGTCAAATATATGTATTGTACTTGAACTCTAGAAATCTCTAGATTTCTAGAGAAGAGCCAAGCCTTTCTAAAAAAACATTTTTTTCATTGTGGTTCTCAAAACATTGCATTTTGAAGGTTTTCTTATACAACCTCTTTATCAAACAACATAAAATATGTTGTATTTCACTCGAGATTTTTCAACGTGAAGCAACTCCCACAAAAGTTTTTAAGGCTCTTTTCATTGTCTAGCCTTGTTCATCATGCAGTGAGAAGTTTAATAAGGGCTATTTTGTCTCTGTAGGAAGAATATGCCTTTTTATGTAGAGAAAAATGATTTTAAAAGCAATACTGTGTTTTTAAAATGTCTGTTTTTAGTTGATAAACACTGTGTCCTGTCAGCCAGCCAGTAAGTACTTTGGAAGTCACTGGGAATATTTCTTTAATATTTTCAAAAATAAATCAGGATTTTTCTGATAACTTTACAACCATATGGAACTTCCCAAACATGGTACTCTTTTTGAAGGTCTTGAATGCATTGAGGTCTGTTCATTTATGTTCATGGTGTCATTCTTTCACCCTAATTTAACTTTTCAGTGCCTCCTAAAGCTCAGTATTTTAGTCAATGGGAGTTGTAAAAGAAGAAGAGAAATGAAAGCAATAGTACAGAGCCCATTTCTACCCAGAGCAATATTACTTTCTGGAGGCAAAGATCAGTCCTGCTCATCCTTGGAAGGTCTCACTACTCAGATCTGTGGGGTGAACACAGGAACAGGCAGTCATTTGGCTCCAGACAAGACCTTTTCTCAATTTCTTCTTGTATTTTTAGCTTTATTTCTGATCCCTCATTTCTCAGACTCTCTGGCTAGAATATAGATGCATATCCCTCACATGCTGATTGATATCTTGGGTGCTTTTCCTGGAGTAAATCATTAGTTTAACATTTTTATAAAATTCATGACGAATGTCTGTGGCCTTCGTTGTAATGAGCAAAAACAATTTTATTTTTCGCTCTTGCTCCGTATCTCATTTCTGAGTTTAGTCAAAGGCCACTGATACAAAGGACCCAATAGTTTGATCAGTTAAAAAAATGAAGTGACTGTTGGCTGACTTGTTCAGGAACAAACATTCTCAGAACTCATTCTTCAGATGAGGCCTAAGTCCATTAGGCTGTCATAGCACCTGTCTAACCCTCAGTCATGTTAATGAAGCTATCGATGTGCTTATAGACAGACACATGCTTAAGTAAACTGCTGTTTAGCAGGGGAGAGCAAGTCTCAACAGTCTGTGGCACATGAAGATTCTGTGGAGCCCTGTTTGCATAAAAGCAGCTCTGGGGAGCAGCTTTAGTCTTCAGCCACATGACTTAATGCTTACTTTTACATGTAAAAACACCCACTTAAACACAAAATTTTGTTTCTCTCCAAAAAACAGAGACAAATCCAGACGCAGTGCTATGGTTTGGGCATCAGTTTGGCTATAACATTTCCTTCATTTTTGAAATACAACATGATGGTAATGCAAAATTAAAGATGAGAATCTTTAATCACTCTGTGAACCTGCGCTAAGGTTTATTTTTTTCTGCTGAAACCGACTATTATGTTAGTTTTATGTTCCCTGCAAATATTTCCTACAACTTTGCTCAGAAACTTATGTTTTTCCTTTTTCTGAGAACTAGTCCAGGACATCTGATTTGTAAACCTACTATTCATAATGCAGAGGCTCCTAGAAGCGGCAGCTGAGATGTAAAGCTCACTGTAGACAGCATCCATGTAATAGTGGGTCAGTTTCAAATGGCCCTCACATGCTTTTTAAATACCAGAAAGCACATGTCTGTTTTAGATACGTGGATAGCTTTGGAAAAGCTGTTCCCTAAATTATTCAATCACCTGACAAGGTTATAACAGTTTTTCTGACAGTAAGAACTAGCAGTAAAGTCAGCAAGTGGATTCACCATGTGAACAGTGTAGGGTTACCAGGCTGTAACACTGAGATGGAGCTGCGTGCTTCCACAAAGGTGTTAAAACATTAGGTAATTAAACACTGAAATAATAAAGGTAAGCTGGTGAAAAACTGCAAAAGCCATTTGTTGGAATCTCATACTAATATATTTTCCTGTTTTATGACAATGTATTATAGAGCAAGATAAAAACACGTGAAAATAGCATTAAAATATGTTAGGCGTAAAAGCATAAAAATAACATAAAAACATTAAAAATGTATTTTCCTCCTCAATATAACTGCGCTTTGCTGCCTCATTCTCTGACTTTCCTGGAAAAGTCACATTGGGGCATTATATAGGTAATGTAAGTGAGGTGGTGGTTGGGAGCTTGCAGATTAAGATCACATTTTCAAAGTGGTTTCATTCCTTTAACGTCTCCTTTGGATTGTCCGTGGTGCTGTGTCAAAAGCCTGTTGACCTGAACTGGCACTTTTCCACAGATTTTAATTTTGATTTTGAATCAGTCCTCAAATAGTTGCAATAATTTATTCAAACAACTTTTGCAGAACTATACATAGAGATACAGCAGACGGTCCTGAAAACTGGCAAGGAATGGACCCTTTTTTGCCATGTTGAAGGACTGTAGCAACTTCTGTTCTTCTTTTTCTTATTTCATGTGTCATGACATGAAGAGAATAGCACATGACTGCAGATACCTGCAGATCCACAACGGTGTTACAGTCCATCAATACTCTTCACCAGAACATGAAATTACAAAAAGACATCTGTAATCTACACTAGGAAACTTGTACCTGATACAGGTATTTTATGTTGACCGCAGGGCACAGATTTTATGACTGCATACTCCAATAAATTTGGGACATATAAATTGCCTCCAATATATTTAGTGACTTTTCTGTTTACCAATCTAAAAGAACTGTGGTACTGTAGCAATGCAGGGTATACCACCACGGAGACAACACAAAGGGAAATGACTTCCAGTCTGTTCTTCAGCAATGCACCTACCCACGTAGTCTTGATACTTGGTCCCTAATGCTCTACTCTGACCAGGATTTTGCACATCAATATGTTTATTGGAGGACTTACTTTCCAGGAGCAGTCTTTTGAGGGAAGGCAAGCTACCTGAAATGCAGATTGTACAAGTAGAAATGCAGTATTTGTTACATTCAAATGCTCAAAAAAGGGCACCAAAATTATTGTCCCTATCTAATATGAAGCAGGCAACTAATATCTGTTTAAAATAAATTAGAAAGTACTATAGTGTGCACAATTCACTTCTGCTGTCAATCTCCAGGTTGAGGAAAATGGTCTGGCAATAAAATAATTGAACATCTTGTTAACTTATCATTTTCAAGGATATAAAATAGTTTTCCTTCAAGGAAAAGGGAAATTGAAGCAATGATGTTTACTACTGATACCTTTCCTCCAGGGCCCAGTAATGACTGGGCCTGCAGTTTACGTCCTACAAAATATGATAGCAAATTTCAGGAGATACTGGGTTTGATTGATGACAGTCTTGATTATCCTGAAGTAAGTGAAGAAGCTCTGTAGATGTTGAGAGACTTCCTTATAGTGCAAAACCAGGGAAATCAGACTTACTATTTCTTGTGATGGGCCTAGAACTAAGTCCACAAAAACATCTGGATCTTGACATGTCAGCATACTTCCAACTCTTTTTCATTAGTTGGCCTCTAGCAAGTTCCTTATTTCACTATAAACCAGAGTAGATTGACTTTGTCATTCCCCTCCACGGTGTTCACTTCATCAGGAAGCTGATGGGATGTGTTTTCATGTGAGCCACCTGTTATGAAGAATATGAAGTGTCCTCCCACATTCAGTGGTTTTTTCCTCTTCATTCTCATTGGTGGGTTGGATTTTTTATTTTTTTTTTATTTTTTTAAATTTATTTTGCTGTCTGCAAAGGTCAAATATTCTTTACTGGGATTTTTTTATCCTTCTCTTTTCTCCCCCTTTTCTGAGGGAGGCATTGACTTAGCAATTCCTGAGGATATAGTAATTTGTCTACTTACCACTTTGGTATAGGGTTTATCTTATGGATAAGGAAATATTTCTTACGCTGAAGCATTTACAATTTCAGTCATGAGTTCTAGTCCAGTTGCAATCAGCCCTTGCCAAAAGTCAATTAACGGCATTTGTTTTGTGGTTTGTAAGAAGTGAATTGGTGGGCTTTGGAGTACGCATCATACAGTCAGAATTAATTGGCATCCTCTTTGGTAGTCCCTGAAGAGAGATGGCTAACTGAATGGGTCCTGAAATTGAAAACCACTACTTTTATTTCAAAATGAAATATATGAAATAAGAAGCACAGTGTAAGAAGAGCAGTCTTTTTGCAGATTTTCTAAAAGCAGTAAATTCACACTATAGGAGAAGAAGATAAAGACAATGAAAAAACAACCCCCAAAAAGAAAAACACAATAGATAACAATAATCAATTAAACATTCAAAAATAAAGAAAAAATAAGAGAAAAGAAAAAGAACATCCAATTCAAATGGTGAGGTAAAATGCTCTTTTATGTTCCATTGCACGTCCTGCAGGAACAATAACATTCTTTTGAGAATCAAAACTGAAATCCAGGCATTTTTAGCTCACAGGAAAATATGTGTTTTGATTGAGCATTTATATGAGATTAGAATTCTTAAATATCAGGCTAATTATCACACATAAAAAATAATCTTAGAAAGACTTCTGAAAAGTTACATGTGAATAACAGTTGCAGAACAAATTGTAAACCAGACTCTAGTAATTGTAGTTAGTGTAATTGGTTCTTCAGCCATCATCAGAATTTCAATCAGAAGAAGGTAAATCCTGTGCAGTGTACAGGCATGGATATATTAGTATCCAGATATTTTTGTGCCCTACATTATCAAATTGTCTCAAAAACAATTGTATCAAATGAAAATGTATCATGAAAACCTAAGGAAAATGTGGGGAAGCAATAATTATTGATATCATTAACTGATTGGAAACTGAGCTTCAGGTAGACTAATGGTTTGATTATTAGTAAAACTATAAGGATAGCATGGAATATGTTTCTAAGGCATAACAAAAGCACTGTTTCCTACTTCACCCTTGCTCATCACAGTGATATATATTCATTACTGACCACCACTTGCTACAGGTTGCTATCATTTCAGTGCTGGTTGTTTCTCTGACTTGAAGGAGGAGTGGGTGGGAAAGGAGTGAAATCTAAATTCCATTTGCTCCTGAAAGACAAAAATAAATCTTGTATCCTCTCACTTCCTTTCATAAACAGAGTCACCATCTATAATTAATTGGTCTATACAAAGAGAATATGTGGCAGATTCAGAAACAAGACACAATTCACTTGAACCCAACAACCTACTTAAATCAGTGGTTTATCCTCCATTTGTATTGCTGCCAAAGGAGAGTAAAATAAACATACATTTTCTTTCCAGGTTCACCATGGTGAGTCTGAGTTTCTGTTCCCTAGGTTTTTGCACTGTTTGTTTGCACTATCCAGTTTGCAAACTGTTATTCCAGTAGCTGGTGGGACCTCTGTTGGTAGATTATCCCTTACTCCTGCAGAAGGACGAAGAGGATGATGTATTAGGTCTTTCCTCTTTGTAACTACCATGATACTACAATGAGCAAGTATCCACTTCACACTTCTCTTCCTGATAATCTATTGGTATAGATCTGTGGTTTCCTCTTAATGTCTGGTTCATTAGATGGTATAAATGTGTATAACATTTTTAGCTGTGGTTGAGGAAAGCAGGGAATGTCGAGGTTAAGGTTTATTATGACTGTCATGTTCAGGAGTGGAGAGCTATATACTATTTCTGCTCTGAGACTCTGCACATAACTCCAAATGACACCAGAGTTACACATTTGCCTGAAAGCTGTTTATGGCCCTGAGAGTACTCACTGTTTCTATGGGTGATCAGGACAGAATAGATCTGAGTACTGATTATTTTAAACCTCCTTGAAATTTTCTGTGAAGCTGGGTTAAAGAAATGATGGCATAGTAATTAGGTATGTAAAACCCAACAGATAACAGCCCTGTCCCCAAAACCACTCACACACAGACATTACTTTAAGAATATTCAACAGTGTCATTTATTATGTAGAGGGCACTGTACAGTTGCCCTCTTGTGACACTTGCAATACAAGTGCTTCATGAGGGAATAAACCTCTGAAAGCTTGGTTGCAATTTACTTCTTTACTTCCTGCACATACTAACAATGATAGTTGGATTGAAAAGCATTTTAAAATTCATAAATATATAAGTAGCCATTATCTAGTGGAAAACATATGTCTGACTATTGGGCCTGATCCACTGCTTGGTTACTCCAATTTTAAACTAATGCAAATCCACAATAATCAAGGAGGGTGCTGATACACACTTGAAGTAATATAAGGCAAATCAGATTCTTCATACATGTAAGGCTCATTTTCCTTAAAAAGAAGGCCAGAACTTTCATTGTATGTTTATTTTGAGTCCCTTAATCCAAATACCCAGAGAGGCACTCAGAATAACTGGATACTTTAAAAATCTGTTTGTATTGTGACTGACAAAAAGATGAGAGTGTTTAGATACATACTCCTTTTCCAGGGGCAAAAAATAAAAAATAAAAAATAAATCAAACAAACAAACAAATACCACATGCTGTATGCTTTTTCGTCCCTTTTGTGGAGCAGAAATTTGTTTTTTTAGAGAAACCAGGTTTAGCTGCTCAGTAAGTTAATAAGGCAGTGATTTCAGCTGGAATTTGTTTTGATCACTAAGGCAAAACTTCATAGGTAACTTAATGGAAAGTGAACAGGATGGTCTTTATTTGTTCATAAATGTACACAGCTTAAGACCAGGAGGAGACCATTAGAACCTTCAGTCAGAGCTATTTCCTCTTTAATTTCACCCACATCCTCTGTGCACTGAACAGATTTGAGTTTGGCTAATGTAGTTTTTTAAAGGCATCCCATCTCAATATTTCTGAGAAGTGTTGACTCTACTTAAAAGTGTTATCATTACACTGTGTATTAGTAAAACAAGTGTGGAAAGCAGAATAAATAATTCACAATGCTAAGTTTGTATAAAAACAACAATCCTCCCCTCCGCCCCCCAACTTCTGTGCAAACCTAACACCATAGCCTAGGGGATGAATTTAAGAGTAACACAAGACTGGTCTCATCTGCACCTTTCTGATAGCTAAGCTTTTTGTGAAGGGTCCACTGTGGAATTTCAAAGACAATGAGCTAACTTGCACCAGACAAATAAAGTTGCATTCCTTTACATTTCAGATGTGAGAGATAGATACACTGCTGTTCAATCCTTTATCAAGGTGACACAACTCCAAAAAGCTTTGATGCTGTCTATTGCAAAGCTCATGAGGATTTGAGTAGGAAACAAAATCTGGTTAGTTTTGACTCGCCTTTCTATATACATGCATTCAGGAATGGTTTGGGTACATTTCTCTTCCCCTTTCTTTATTGTGTGGTTTGCTTTGTTTGCTTGAGTTTAAAACTGCCATTACATGGAAGTGTTGCAAGTATAAATAATTTAGAAGATAACTCTGTGGGGATACTAATAATATGTTGCTGGTTTTTCTAATAGCAACTCATTATGGTTCTGAAAACTAGTACTCCATACAAAAAATTACACAACATCACTGCATCATAGATACTGTGGATGTTGACAAGAAAATAATTTTGACACCTATTTAATTAAGTGTATTTTCCTTAAGAATGTACTTCTCATTTACTAGTTGCACAATTGCTTTAAAATATCTATATCCAGAGGTTTCTTGAGTGGACAGATGGATGGACAGACAGATACATCCATCTAGTTTTATCTATCCTAAGTTTTTGGATGTAATACCTTTTCCCAGTAAGAAGCCACGGTGATACAATTATCTAAAAATGCACAATTACTTCTAAGGAAAATCTAATCAGTTAATAGATGTTAATAAAGACAAATGTACAGAGATAATAAGTGGGTCAAACTCAGAGAGTCTTACTCAGTCCGCTCTCGTTTAAAGGAAAGGAAAAGCTTTTAATGGGGCTTCTCTTACTTTCACCCCATAATTTTATAAATTGCTTTGCCAACCCTTCAAAGCAAATAGTAATTTTAAGTAGGCCAACATCAAGCTCAGGTTGTATGCACTTCGTGGTAATGATAGTGTAGCTGCCCTTGCAGTAGTCAGTAAGCCCAACAGTTGAGTTTATATATATATATATATATATATGTATATATATATATATATATTGTTTAGTCTCCGGTGAATGAATGGGTGCTGTCAGTCTGAATGAGTGCTGCTAAGAGAAATCAAGCTGTTTATCATGCTAACCTCATCCAGGAGTCTTCTGGAGAGTCATAGAGCAGTTTAAAACAGTTATAAGTAAAAGCCTACTCTGCTCTTCACACAACAAACAACACTGAGGATTAAACAACTATGAGATATAGTATTCCCCCTCTCACACAGATGCATACCATTTCAGGACTTGGATATTTGGACTACCAAAAGAAAAAATATACTGATTGTAGATAAATGTATACTGTTCAAAGCTACTTTTTTTTTTTTTAGGGAAAATTAAAAAAAAAAAAAAAAAGCAAACCTTTATCAGAAACATATTTGCATCTTCTGTTCCAAAGTGTTGTGATGTTGTAATGATTTTGAGGGCAAATTATGTAGATGTTAAAGAAAGCACAGTACACTCAAACAAAATGGAACTCAAGAACTGGAGGGAAGTATATTTATAATTATTAAATACTGTGAAAAGCTTCACACTAATAAGAGAGTTAAAATTATTGATGAGATGAAAAAAGCCACAGCTGCAGACACTGCAGAGATTGCTTGGCTAGCAAACTATCACAATAAACAGAGTATTTTCTAAAATAAGTTTGCATTTTAGATAGAAGCATTTTATATAGATGGGTTTATAACCTGGCAAACAAAATTGACTGATCATGGTGCAATATTATTCTCTTGGACGTTCAAATCCTAGTCCTTCATAACCCTCTAGGACATCTCACACATTTATTCCCACTGCCCCAAATCTACATGCAATTCCTAGTTTTTCTCTGTCTCTCACATCTCCAATGTCTACCCCTCTTCCTATTTCCATTTCAACATTATGTCATGTTTGCGTCTGCCTTCATCTCTTCTCACCTTGACTACTGTAATTCCCTTCCCTCAGGACTCTAAGTTCCGTTTCTTCATTGCCCCTAACATGCCACATACTGATGCTTCCTTCTCACACATGCATCAAAATCACCTCCTACTTTAGGCACTTCAGCAGCCTTCCTCCATCCTTTTATGGATCCATTTAAATGTTTTTTCTTAAACAATGTCAAAACCTACTTCAACATCTATGTCTCTTTTTTCATACTCGCTTCTCTAATCATCTAATACTGCCCTCCTCTCTTTTCTGCAATCTCAGTTGAAAAATCCTTCCTCTCTACCATAGCTCCCATCCAAAGAGCCTTTCTGTACCTAAAAAGCCTTTCTGTATCATTGGCTAGCCATATATTTTCTCCTTTGCCTGTACATACCTCTTAATTTCCCTCCATGGAAACTGGTTTGGGACCGAGTTCATGAGGAAGATTAATACTATGTGGCATGCTTAAGCAGTTATTATAGGCCTGTGCTTTATTGGAAAACCAGTACATGATCTAGGTAGCACTTGGGATAACTTTGGCAGAAGGATGAATTATTTTTTTTTTTCAGTCTGGATGTAAAGCATGGCCACAAGACTTTTCACTTACTGATTTTTTACCTGAATTTAATGCACCTGAAAAGTTTAAGCACCAGTCTTAGCTGCACATCTTTACATCAAATTTGTCCTAGCAATGAGTAATAATTGTTACTCGTTATAATGATAGTAATAATTATTATTATTACTATTAGTACTTTAAATTAGGATGTGGAATTTGATTTTTTTTTTTTCCAGACACCCTAGTTTCTTCCACCAATAGAAGACTGGTCTTCTAGATACATGATTTTTTTTTTTTTTTGATTCATCAGGCATCAAAAATTAAGACATTAATTGGACCGGTCATCTCAGCAAAATTGATAGGTGGTTAAAGGGCATGCATAAAAGAGTTAGATTTTTCAACTCAGGCTTCTGTCAAAATCCATTTAGAGCGCTAAATTTTTCTTCGGCTATTTACCACTATATTTGTTTGCATTTATTTCACTGACTCACAAAGCTAATGCATTTTCTGAAATGTCTCTGAGAACTCAGGTGAGACACCACAGGCTATGCTGACTTAGGCTAGAATTTACTAGGATTAAAGCAGATGTGGCATTACTAGGGTCTGCTAAGCCTCATGTGATTTATAAAGATATAAAATATATCTTTTATGATTACGATGATGCTAAAAATTTTGTGGATGATAATATAGTTACATGGGAAAGACTGAATATAACAACTGGGAAAGAATCAAGAAAAGGAAATGGAAACTAACTCACCTTACTAGTTTATCTGACTCCTAGGGAATTTGCATTTGTTGCCTTTATTATTCTGTTTTATACTTTGTCATGCTAAAAGTTTACATGTCATAAATAAGGCACAGTTGGTTTCTAAAGTAGTAAAACATTGCAAGGATTTTACTATCAGATTTAAGAAGTGCATTTTTCCTAGAAATGTACACATGCCATTGATACGTTATTAATTCAAAGAGGAAAAATTCCCTCTTCTAACTACTGATTTATCTTTCTATATTCTCCTCAGTTTGGAAACTGAATCAGTATTAAAATATTGTTTTCATTTTACTTACAGTGAATTTCTTATAAAATTTATTTTAAAAATCTTATGCACTCAAGCTAAATGCTGAACTACGTAGATGGAAGACTCTGCATGTGAATTTGAGGCATTTTTCCCCCTTTTCAAAGGCTTTTTTTTTTTTACATAATGTTTGTATTGACCTTAAAATTTGTGTTTCTTTCAAAGATTCTCTAAAGGCATTCTAAAATTTGACTCAAAATTCTTATAAAAGTATTATTACAATATTGTTGTATAAATCATTTAAGTCAAGATAAAAGATCTGTGTAGCATGTTTTACAAAATATTTCCCCATGAATACATCTGTTAGATATGTGTATCAATTGAGTTGTCTATGAGTGTCAAGAAAAAAAAAAAAAAAAAAAAAGAATCTTTAGTTTAAGCTGATCTTTGTCCTTAGCTATCACTGAAATTCCAGTATCCTCACCTAGCTGCTGCCCAGTCCTGAGATGCCTAAAATCTTTTGGTCCACATCTCCTTGTTTCTATTGGCGAGCACACACAAAACTGCTTAGAATGTGCTATCACTGAGAAACTGCTAACTGTAACCCTAGCATTACTGATAAGCAATATATTGCCCTGACCATGGTAATTTTATATAGATGGGACCTCCAGGAGAGAGGAGCGGGAACACATACATATGTAGTGATAAATAGACAGTAACATGCTCCAGAGTGAAACACAACTTTAAACACAACATCAGCCTTGCCTCAGTGTATCTCCCCAGGGGCCCAATCCAGCCAAAGTCTTGTCATGTATCAGCCATACCAAGCTTTACACAAAAGAGGCAAATGGGGTAGAGGGAGTGCTATACTCAATGGCTCATTGGCTAGAAAATTCACTTGTTAAATAGGATATATGTTTGCAGGTCGTCTCTTCATCTTGATTTAAATCATTGTCTTAACTGTTCCAAGTGAGTTGAGTTTCCCAATCAATGGGCTATTGAACATAATGCTCCATCTTCAGTCTTCTATCATGCCTTTCTTGTTCTCCTGACTGCCAATTCTGTTGTGTACGTAACGACTAGTCAGTAGAACAAAATTAAATAAGAACAAGGGCTTGACTGTACAGCCTCTTGGTTAGGGCTCCAACTGAAGATGTATGAGAGTTAATTTCTGGTTAATTACAATGACTGTATAATTACTTCAGGTGGCAGAACATCTTCTCAGAATGAGAACTGAAAGGGCTTTGTTCACTGTACTGAATACACTGGTGATTCAGATATTGTTTAAGAATATGTGAAGGACCTATGCTCAAGTCTTTGTTCCAAATCAAGCAGGATAGGGAGGCAAAACTTGATCTCCTTCTTTCCAGATAAATATTCAAATAATTATGGTGTCAGCTATAAAGGAAAGAGATCTTTATCTATGTTATTATAAGAAAAAACAGACCTGTCTTGAATGTCTCTCACACTAAAATGATCCATAGGAAACCTGACTGGACACTGTGTCTTCCTCTAACTCAGAGACAGAGTGCTGTTAGGATACGTGTAAACACAGCAGAAAAAGTGTTGATGGGATGGGGTGTTAAAAAGCAGAAATCTACATGCCAAAAGAGTTTAGGCACTTTCCCTGTTAAGTGAAAGCTTTTTTTAAAAAAAAAAAAAAAAAAAAAATTAGGTATCTAAGTCCATCTTCTGGTGATTCCTGGAACATCTAACCAGACAGGAATTTCCCTGGTAGCAGATCACCTACAATTTAGGCACCAAAGATCTATATCTCTTTACTAACATTGCCTTCTAATTCTAAACTTCGCTGAACATTAAGATGGGCTTTACAGAACCTAGGACAAGTTTTATAATAGGTCTTGGTCATTTTAAAGATTCTACTTATACATCGGAGTGCTTTAACTAGATCAGGCTAAAGTGATCAGCATTGTTGGATACAGCCCTGCAATTACCAATTTTATGGGCTCAAATGCAGGTTTATACACATTCTTAGATGCCGTCACCCCTACGCAGTGCAGGAACAATTAGTGAAATTCTACTGAAAATTAAACCTCAACACCCGACCAGTCAGAACAGTCAGAATTAATGCTGAAATCCATCAGCAACCAGTTATTAACATTATGTAAGATCACACACAGTTTCCAAACTGCTCTCATAAAGAAAGATAAATATTAGATAGGTTATATAGATTGGGCTTCATTTCTTACTAGATATCTCAATTGTATGCAAAATATGGGATAGGATAGTGGAACACTTTACAGAACTGGCCAGTTTTCATCGAAGAAATATTTGCTCAGTTTCAAGTTTCTTTTTGTGGTGTGATTTAATTTTCACGAGCTATGTAAATGGCAGTGACTACGTTAAGAGGTATTTCTCCAGCTACCTGTCCTTTAAGAGAAGAAAGAAGATAATAATAATAATAATAATAATAATAATAATAATAATAATAATAATACCCTCCTCTTTAGCTTGGGAACTCAATAACCTAAATGTGGTGCACTTGAGCACAGGTTCTTCCTGTGCTGTGCTCTGCCCATAAGCCACGAGAGTATTGAAATCAGAGGAACCCAATCTTCTAAGTGCTTCAGAAAGCACAATTCTTCCCAGTTTCAGTCCTTTGCTTGTTCAGAAGAATGAAAACTGCATAGTGATGAGAAATGGTACAACATTCATATATATGTCCTAAATCACACCATATCTGGCCATCTAGGACCCCTGCAGAGCACCAGCAAGCTTTATCACTGACTTGCCAGATGTAGTTTGCAATTATCTCTGGTAAGCCAGCAAGGTAGTCTGGGGAGCAAGAGCTGAGCCCTGGGGGAGATGAAGCTCTGGTCTGAAAGTGCAGGAACCTTGGATACAGAGTGACAGGTAAACAGCTCCACAGAGGTTATTTAATTTTTTGATTCCATTATTCAAACTAGTTTGGCTTACAGTAACTAACACACAGGGGTACATGGAACACATTAATGTACTAACAAACTCTCAAAAATGTTTTTAAAGCATTTTCACATGACTCCTGTGTGGTGTAGAGAACACAAAACGGGATGAGATGGAGTAAAGTCTTTGCCAGTATGACACAGGTACAAATAGGTACAATTGCTGCTTGGTTTTAGCATGCTTAAACAATATAGCCATCCCTTACTTATGCTGGCAATATCTTCAGTCATTGTGGAGCAATTATTCTGTAACATGGAGGCTGCAATCCATGGTGTTTGTGGTGTGGATACATCTCTAGCTACTAAGCCATCAGACCCTCTGGTTTGATAAAAGACTTGCCACCAGTATTTGAATAATTAAAGGAGAAAAATGAATGTGATTCTGTATCTAGAGAGAAAAAGATAAACATAAGTTGAATCTCCTGTAAACAGTGAGAAGACCAAAACACAAGCGATACCAGCACATAGGTATGACTTACTGAGAGATGATTAGGTGTATCTGAATAAGAGATATAAAGTGAGGGGTGGGTGTTGTTTATACTTCATGTGTTATTTATGCCCATGACTTCTAATTGTCTAACTAGTTCTCTTTATTCTCACTTTTACTTTAGTACCCACCAACCATAGGAAGATGTCTACAGCTAAATATCTGCCAATTATTATGGACTTTTTCTTAATATTCTATTGTTCCACTGACAGCTCAGTTTTTAATATACCATTTTATACTATCCTGTACATCATCATTTTCCTGCCTCCCTTAGGGGCTTGGCTATAATAGTTCTTATTTATTTCCACAAAATAACATATATGCAAAAGACCTTGTAGTCATGTAGACCATGTAGTCATGTATTCATGATGCCCCCACCACCCTCACCTCTTTGTTTTTGTAAACCTTTTGTGCCTGTTTTTAAAGGTACAGTACATGGAAGTGTGAACACAGCATGTGTGCAGACATGTACCAGGGTCAATACATAGCTTGTTGTGTGGTTCTCTTCCCAATCCATAAGCACACAAGATACTCCTCACCAGCATTATACTGCAGTTTTTTCTTGTGGCCCATAGAACCTTTTTTCAGCAAATAAAGTTGAAAACAGATCAGAAAGGAAATAAAGGGGCAGCTGCAACAGAGGAAACTTCCTTGCCATTCCAGTAGGTGAGGCAGGAGTTTAACACCTTGTATAGTCACTGACAGAACCTGTCTGTCTGACAGAATCTATTCAGCACCTGAGTCTGAAAGAACTGAAGAGAGCATTTAGTCTGGGCTGTGGTATCACAGTCCGATTAGTTGCATCAAGTTCTATTTCTGTGGTATCACAGTCCGATTAGTTGCATCAAGTTCTATTTCTTACTAAATACTTGTTTTACAATTTTTAATTTTATTTTGAGGAGAATCTGTAACAGTATAAACTGCAGGTGGCTACAATTGCATTGCTGTCTCTAAAACAGAAAGGGTATCTTTGGGATCAGTAGTTCTCAAACTTTCAGCACTGTGTTTCTATAAATCTATTTTGTTTGTGATTTTTTAAAAAAGAGCTCTTCGGATGCAATTTCCTTAGGTCCACTGGTTGACAGGTAGAAAAATGCATATTTGTTTTTTCTTCAGATTTTAATAACAATGAAAAAGTGTACAAGCTTCATGGTCAAGACAGGACAGTGGGTACAAAAAAAAATAATAATAATGTTATCTTAAGGCAAAATTTACTGTCAGGTAAAATGGAACATTCCTTCTGAACTCACGAACTGGTAGTGCATGTGCAGGTTGGTTGTAGATGGTTGCTACAATAAGGCTTCTTTCATACAGGTGTGTTTATGCCCCAGGCTTGCTGGCCACAGTCCATTCCATTTACAGAAGCTGAATTAAACAATAACTACCGCATTGCAAAAAGAAGAAGGAAAAAAAAAGGTGAGCGTCAAAGGAGATGCCTGAGAGCTTTGTTAGGGCCAAGAAAAACCCTGTTGCAGTTGTCAGAGCTTGTTGATGTTGCAGAGAACGGCACTTTTTTTTTTTCTGCTGGATTTTGTGGTTCTGCCTTAGGAAAGAAAGTAAAATAGAACGGAAGAACAAAGTCCTACTCTATAAATCAGCAGCTGCTCCTTGCCAGATCAAAGGAGTGACATTTTTGCTCCTGGACTACTTGTCCACTTTAGGTGCTTGACAGACAGCTAACAGCTGGCCTGTTACATAGTATAGGAGAGTTGGGCTACATCTTCTTCAGAGAAGATGACAAGCTAATCAGAGATATCCATAGCACAGGACATGTGAGTGCACCTTGATCTCTTCAAACATACCCAGTACATAATTGCTAAACACCTTTATGCATTTTTGGCAAGTTGCTACTTAGGTAGTTTCCACTGAAAAGAAGCAGAATTAATACCTTAATCTAATTTGATCAGGGAAGTTAAACAGATGTTAAATTTGTTGACAACTCTCCTTTTCAGGTTAATTTAGAGTTGGCTAAAAATCTCAGTATGAAACAGTTAAAAAGATGTGTATGTTACTTCAGTGTGATATTGTAAAAATACACAATTATTTTTGAAAAAGTTGGCTAAAATGAGAGTCCTCAATTGCTATGTAAGAAGCTGAATAGGCTGATTATGTTTTCAAGCCTGCTGGACCATCACCAGTTTTAAAAGTCTTGTCCTATGAGTTTAATATAATAAACTAGCACATCTTTAAATGTATGAGTTACTTAAGATTTTATAGCAGGTTTGTTATCCACCTTTAACGTGGACGTCTAAGTGCCAGCAAGTCAAAGCACATGCCAAATTAGCTAAAATTGTATTTAGCATCTCCACAAGATGTATGTATACAAACCTGGAATTTTAATGTCAGTAGTAAAAATTTCAAAGTGATTCAGTTTCTAGTTGATTCCCATCTGCAATAAATCAAGTACAGGATGAGGTTACATACTACAGTTTATGTCTATTGACTTTGCATTTTATCTGTAAGATATGAATAGCTAAGGAAGTATGTCTGTTTGTCTCCTCCCTTCCTTTCAACTGTCTTTAAAAGATCATTTTTACAGTGCATGATAAATAGCCATATATGAATAATCTGATGGCACACTGGAAGAGTAACAGGCATTGCTTGGGAAATGAGGGCCTGCCAGACTGCTGCACGGCTGCAGGTGTGGCCTCACTCACTGAGTGGCCCTTGTTTACCAGCCAGAAATCCAGGGGGCATAAAAAAGCCTACTTTTCCACCTAAGCTGAGCTTTTCTGAAAGCTTGTAAGGAAATGTGTGCCTATCCCTTTGCATGTGCAAGTGTGGCACGGTTCTTCACTACCCTCACCTACCAAACTCACTTCCCACCTCTCACGGCTTACTTGCTGCCCAGGGCCATGCAGTCCCCCCGGCCTCATGCACTTGCACCAAATGAAAGCAGAGCGCTGCCACCTTGCCCCTGGGGCAGAGGGGAGGCTGCTGTGTGCCATGGCAGAGGCACCACCACTTGTGGCCCTGGTGCCCCAGCCCAGCCTTGAAGCTGTGCTCTGGCCCCACAGTGCTGAGGCTGTGGCGAGGCTGTGGGGTGTGGGCAGGTGTTAGGTCTCTCATGGTGGTGAGGAGCACCAAGGATCCCTATAGCTGCACCCCACTGAGTGTATGGCAAGGCAGTACGTCCCTGCCAGGGCACCTTTGAGCAGCGATCAGTGTTTCCCTGCACAGTCCTTGGGGCACGTGTGATCATGACTGCTCAGGGTGTGTGATTTGGTGTGAAACGCACCAGCGCCTTGGCAGAAGCCAAGTCGTTTTCCTGCGATCTGAAAAGGTAGCCCGGTAACCAAGAGTCATGTGTTTAAAGAAACATATTTTCTCTGAGGTAAATAGCTGTCCCTGTTGCCAATTCTCATGATTTTATCACAAGGCTCAAGTTATTTCATGTTAACTCCAGGCCCCAACTTCAGGAGAGAGCAGTTATGTGAGAATCTTTCCAAGTAAGTTTCTAGATTTTGTGACTGAGGAGAGCAGTTTAAAAATGTGACACAATGACTCAAAAACCTGGAATGTAAATACTAAGAAGAACACTGTTTAAATTTCAGATTTTTAAGACAGTCTCACAGGTACAGGTTGGGAAAAATTATGGTTTTCAGCAATTGGCAACTCCTGGTGGCATAAGGTATTTTTAGAAGATCCAACATAAACATACTAGATGTGGCAGAGGTCTACAGGGCTGTTAGTGCCTGCCTTGGGCTGTTAGGCACCCAGCTTACATGCTCGCTGTCATCTTCTAGAGCCTTCTCTCCACCAAATGTGGATGCTGACTTAGGTCCTCTGAATCACACCTATGAGAGATGTGAAATACCAAAATTAGCTTAAGAAAGTCAGTTTAAACATCCCACAGGCCCCCTTCTCTAACAAGGCTAACCAAAACTACGTGAAGTCTTGTCAGGAAATTAACGTGCCTGTCCCTCCCTCTTCCCCTGTAAACCAGTCATGGAAGTGGCTCCATATCTCAGTATCTGGGACGTAAGGAAGCCTTCCTTAGATGGCTCATTTCCAGGTGACTAACTCAGCCTTTTTTTTACTTTTTTGTAAGGAACGCTGCAAATAAGTGTTGGTAACCAGGTGCAGCACAGATTCAGTGAAGCATTAACAAGGGCTTTTTCAACCATTTTTGTACACACATACAAAAGGATACCTAAACCTATTTCTGTCAGTTTAGAATACATATTGGAGTGAGCAGTTAAATAAACTAAGATAACTAGATTGTATTTGCTCAGATAAAATTTTTGGTGACAGACAAAGATTGGTACAAAGGAGATGGGGCATTTTGATAAAATGTTTCTGAAAATTACTTTTCTAACGCATTCGTTCAGACTGCTCTGAACTCCTCAAGATTTCTAAAATTGTTCTTTCAGACTGGGAAAAAAAGTAATTTTCTAGGTTACTTATGAAAACTGTGTGTGTGTGTGTGTGTGTGTGTGTGTGTGTGTGACTTAAATATGGTATTCCATTGCTTATTTTCCCGTCCAAATTAGGGTATTCTTGGGCAACAAGGAATCCGTGTAGTATACTCTTGGACTAAACACTGACATGTTCACAGTCCAAATACTGAGATATCATTTTTGGCAAAGATTTCTCAGCAAAGGTGAAAACATTTGAATTATTTCTTAGAATGAAGTTTAGGCTCTTACTCAGCAGATTGAAGCACGTGCTTAAACCCAATTTATTCATCAAGCTCAGCTCCCATCTACCTAGGCTTAATAAGAGTTGAGCTTCTCATCTAGATTTGGCACATTTTTGAAAAATCTTGTTAGACTGCTCCCCTGGGTACCTAAAATTTTTGTGCATAAACAATTTTAACCCTACATTATTGTTGTTACTCTTATTTTTATTATTGCTATGACTAAGCCTGTGACAATGTTCACTCAGTATTTGTGTTCTTTTCAAGTGAATGAGCAGAAATGTCTTCTTGGGCTAAAATCTGAACTGAGGCAAAACTTTCTTGGTCAATAATCCTTTAAGAGAACTGACACTGAATTTATCTCACAAATTTGTTTCTCAGTTATTCACATAGAGTTGAGAACCCATTTAATGCAGTGGCTGATCTGTTAAATAAATGTAGTATTTTAACACCTTATTTTCTGGGGTGGATATTTTAAGTGAAAATAGAGGACTGATATTGAAAAGTTTTGAGCTCTACTTGGTGGCCCATGTTGTTCCTCAGTTTCTCATATGGAGCAGTCTACTCTTCTATAGGAGACTGATTAATGTTTTGTACCAGTTCATCTCACAGTAGATATGAGATGTATAGTCCAGTGATAGCAATTAGATACAACTCTCTGTTTGAGTTCAGGTTAGATTCCAACTTGGAGATGAATTGTAATTTCCTAAGTTTTCATGCTATTCATCCTCCTGAAACAAGATTTTTGTGACCCTACATACTTAAAGTGATTTTTCTATGACAGCCATACAGTAAAACTGGAGATATTTCTAATTCTGGTTTCCAATCAATACGGTCACTAGCAGTTCATTTTAAAAATTACTCTTACTTAGATTCATGTACGGAGTGGTCTTTGTGTTTTGAAACACACGGTATGTACAAAAAGACAGTGAAAACAATGACAAAATTATTTTTGAATGTGCCAGACATGAATGAGCAGACTGAGAGATCTCTATTTGCTGTTTATTCTCTTTTGCACTTGCAGACATATTTCTCTGTAATTTTATCTGAATGTTACTTATTATAAATATTAAATGTATTATGTAAATGTGAGTTTAACATCATTTGATAGGACTTGAGATAAAATATGATAAATAGATAAAGAAGATTAATTATGGAACTTCCTATAAAATACAGAATACGTTTATTTTGGACAAAGAAAACCGAGGCTGTATTTGAAGAGATGTAATTAAATGCATATATTTAGATTATATTGTCATGCTAATTAGCAATGGTAGAAACCAATTAGGACTAGGGCTACCAAATCACCAGACTACGCTGCATATTCACAAGTGTACCTTTACTGCTGTACTGTTTTTGCTGGATAAAAAATGAAATTACTTATTTTGAAAGTCCATATTGTTGTGCATTTTGAGCCAAATTTTGTTGGCTGCGCTTTTGTAAATTGTCCCACTGAAGTTACCAGAACCACTTGTGCAAGAAAGACAGACTTTGGCTACAGAAAATATATATGGCTGGTTTAGGTAGCAATTAAAAAAAAAAATACAAGAAGCAAAAAACTTTCATTTCAAATGGCTATTGTTCGAATAAGGGGGGGTTAGCAATCTGTCACTTACAAAATGCTGGAAGTGAGATTTTCATTAAAAGTACTATGTCAATGACATGTATTTCTCAACATTACACACCTCATTTATCACTCTGGAATGAGGACCAAGTACCACATGAATGTAGAGTTTGTGAAGGTATCGACTCAGCCCCGGAGGCTGATGACCCCTCTTTATCTACACAGCAGGTAAGGCACAAACAGTGGCAATGGGAGCTCTCTCTGTACTCCCTTGCCAGTGTGCCTGACTGCTAATCTGGGGGAACAAAGGAAAGATAGCATATGGATAGCAGATTGTACTGAGCGCTGAAAGAGGACTGAGGAAATCTATGTTGGGAGTGTGGCTCTGCCAAAGATCTCTTGTATGACTTTGGCCTTGTCACTTAATCTCCGTCTGTCTCAGTTCCCCTTTGCAAACAGGGAGAAGGCGTCTCCTCTCCCCCAGGCTTTGCCTAGAAATCTGTTCAGACTGTGAGTTCTCTTGGACAGTGTGTTTGTGCAGCGTGGGGTGAAGTACGACTGAGCTTCATTGGGTCCTCTAACCGCTGCTATCATCCAAATAATAGGAATTACTATTAACAGAAGAGTAACAAAGAAATCCATGTCTTGTTGATAAATTTTACTCATCTTTTCAGGCCATTCAATCTTTGGCCTCTGGGTGAAGGGTATGAACAAGGCAGGTAATTAGTGTCAGGAGCAGAGCTGTGAATTCTTTTATTGGGTTCCGAGTAACACTGGAAATAGTGGCACTGGCATTCTATTTTTTTTTTTTTTACCTGTCTTTTAGTGCCTGTTGAAGACGTTTGTGCCAAAATAACATCACAGTGTTTTTGCAATGCACCAACTGAAGTGCTGTGCAGAAGGCTGTATTTTGCTTTACCTTGGCCCTAGAGATGACTCCCTGAGGGATTAAAATAAATAAATAAATAAATAAAATAAAATAAAGACTAGGGCAGGGATTGTGGTTTCTATGTCTCTATTATGCACTGTGCATATTTATGGGGCAGTATAAAGGACACATAATAATCCACAAACACTGCATTCTGTGCCCTTGTCTACCAACTGTGCTGATGCGTTATGTGATGTAGCTACTGCTACAACTCTAGGATCTGGTTTTTAGCTTGACCTGAAATGTATGTCTGTTTGCACCTGCAACTTTGCAAATAAATAATTCCAAGTACAATTTTTCAGACATACCCATTGGTATCCAGCATAGTTGATGCCATTGCTGGCCAGAATTTTTCAGAGGAACCACAGGAATGGAATCTCAAAATTATCTGGATGCCTAAAGCCCCTGTGCCCCTATATCTTTCTGAGAATATGACAGAGTATCTTCTCTTCAAAGTGGTGTTGGTCTAGAGGCTGTCATTTGCATCTGCAGTTATTCACATGCGCAATAGGAAAATGGAGATACAATGAAATCAGAAATCAAAGCGCTTTTTTGTTGTTGTTTGGAAAAAAATGCTGGACAAATGTGATCATTTTTGCTACTATTTTTCTCTGTAGCAAAATAAAGATTGTGGGACCCAATATTAGGGCTTTAATTCCTATTTCCAAAATAATTAGTGCAAAAATTTCCAAAATAAAAACTGAAAAACTGCCATTATTCATATCAGGGGAACAGAACTAGGGAATTGAATGGTTGGACAAGTTTTTTCAATATCGCAGCTTTTCAATATTTCAATATCCAAAAGGCTTATGCCATGGTGGTTGTCAAATGTGCAGGACCAGAGCAGAGTATCCAAATTTGCCCACTCCTGACCATAAAGCAGTTGTCACCTGAAACCTTTCAGGATGTAGAATTTTCTTAATGTTCTGCCTTGTTGTGCAAACCCATTGAAAAAAACACTTCAGAGGGCACCCATTTCTTACTAATGTAAACTTTCTGAGGAGTATCCAAAGATATGACCTCTGGGTGAACCTTTAACCTTCCCCTTAATTATTTGTTTGAAGACAGTGTCGAGTTCTCCCGCTGAGAGCCAAGGCCCATAATGCTTCGCAGCCCTGTGACTGAGGGTGTGTTTGCAGGGAAGTGGAAAGGGACATAAATAAGAGGACCACCAGATGTAAATAATAAAAGTGGTTGGGGTTAAAATAAAAATAATAATAATAAAAAAAAAGCAATTTGGTTTCCCTGAGAAGTGGTCTGATTGAAGAAAACAGGTTAGTAAGACGAAAAGTGGGGGGGGGGGGGGGAGGCAGTGTCTGTTGTCTGTGATTTTTTACAGGCCTAAATAAGCATTCATTCCATTCTTTAAAACCTTGCCATCTGTATACACCATTAGAAGCTCATAGGAGAAGAGAAAACAGTCTTATCAGGCTTTCCTCTAATCTCTATTGGCCTTAACTTTAGCTGATAAAAGGCATGCTGGCTCGAGAAGGTTCAGGTCAGGCTCCATTTGGTCAGCGTGGTAACATTACTGGAAAGCAGCTAAGCAAATTAAGTCCTATCGGAGACCTTTGTCTTTGAGGACGGAAATATGTCTAGAAATCACAGCGCCAAGGTAAGAACTGCCTTCCCCGTGCTGCAGTCAGAAGGGAATAAACAAGTACGTCGACTGTGTCTGAGTTTTTATTTTAATACCTGAAGTCATGACTAATTCTGAGGCAGGATGACATTTCTGACAACTGAATTATACTTTTCTTAAAGAATAAAGAACATCTTTAGGATGTAAACAGAGAGATGCAAAAGAGCCCTTTAGTGTTACTTGTAGCATTTATGCATCTGTCTAATGAAATTTCCACAACTGTGATTACGGGAGAGGCAAGCGAAGGTGTACTATCCTTCATTATCTGCAGCGGAATTTCGGCGGGGGGTGGGGGGGTGGGTGGGAGGGGAGCACGACAAAAGGGCTTGCGGAGTTTATGCTATAGAAAGGCCAGCAATTTACTAAATGAGCAGATGAACTTAGTTTTCAGTTCCTGACTGAAAGACTTGGCTGGGCTTTGGATCGGGCCCAATGGCAATTATTGGAGGCTGTTTTGGATGATGGGCATGTTAGTATTTCTGAAGAGGATTAAACACTAGTATTCAACTTCATTAGCACTCCTTAAGGGTCACCAGCCTAAAGTCTGAACTGTGAAATAGCACACAAAACCTGTGCAAAAGCTCCGGAGTGTTCTCAAACACAAAGAAGGGGGACAAAAACAAGCGTGGCTTGTGAGTGATAGAAAATTGCCCTGTTTTGAAAGAAATTGTGTGAAAAAGTAAGTTTGAAAATTATTTTGCTGAAATTAATTTGCCTCAGTTTGTGCTGATGTGGGTTGTTGTGCATTAAGCTAACAAGAAATATGCAAGCACTTATTTTTGGATTACCAGCGAAATTAAATCCAGGCTCCACAGCCAACTAACTGCCTTCCCCGGCATTCAAAAGCCTCAGCACCCAGCACAGCTACGGGGCCTGATCTGAGAGAGAGGGAAGGGGGGGGGAGGGGGGCAGAAAAGTTATTCTGGGCCTAATATTAACCACATGTACCTGCGGCTCGCTGTTCCTAACGAGTTGAGAGGTGCCTGGGTTTACGGCCGGCGGGTGCCGTGCGCTGGGTGTCCCCGCTCGGCCGCAGAGGTCGCCCCCAGCTGGCACTGACCTCGCGGCGACCCCGGCCTTTACAGGCTCCAACTGCAGGAGTTGCAGAAGAGCAGAAGTCTTTCTGGGCCAGCACTTATTGCTGCTGTGCTGGTGATAAAACTTCAGACAGCCTAATTGATGGCTCTGCTGACCTAACAATACCTTGTGAAAGCACGGAGTGGCAAAGCCTGGTCTTCATTTATGGCCAGCTGCAAGGGTAGCTGAATCCCTGTGATGGAGGGGAAAAAAAAAAAAAAAAAAAAAAAAAAAAAAGTCTCGCAGCCTGTGAACTTTAACCAGGTTCCAAGCTACCCTAAGAAGTTAAAGAAACAATTGTCTTTAAACACAAGTTTTCATTCACATTTACTCTTTAAAGCCTTCTGGAAAATCTAGCTTGAAACTGGCTAGTAAGATAAGCATGTTACCAGTTACAATTTCTGGGCACTTAGAGGAAAATCCTTTAAAGTGAATTTATACTCTTTAAAAAAGAAACACGAAACAAAACACGTAGCTGTACCGCACTAAAATCCTGTCAGTTTTCAGGCAGAGGTGTTCTGAAAACACAGAAGCAAGCTGATGAAAGGACTGCTATTCTTTGTATTCTGTTTCAGGTTTATTAATGCCAGAAGAAGAATAGTACAGCCTATGATTGACCAGTCAAATCGAGCAGGCAAGTTCCAAGTAGTATCTGTATTCAAGTCCCACAGGCACAAATCCTCATCAAGTTATTCTTCAGGAGTCCCATCACCTGGTAAATAAATGCCTCCACCAGGCATTCTGGGAGATTATTTTTTTTCCTACAGCCCCAGAATTCCGCTGTAGGAAGCAACTTCGCTAATTGGTGCTAATTGGAGATTTCCCACCCTGACTCTACTGAAACTGCTTTTTATTTTCTCTCTGAATTGGTAATTGGGTACAAGTAGTAGTGCCACAAGCAGTTTGTTTGACTGTGAGCTCTTGAATTACTCATTGCTTGTCTGCATCCAATCAGCAGGACAATCTCATTCTCTCGCTACCCACAACTCCTTGGTGTATGCATTGCTTTCACTTCTGGAAGGCTAGCTGTAAAACTCATTGTATCCATTCATTTGCTTTGACTATTCACAATATGCTACTAATGCAACGTGGTACCATACTGACAAAAAATATTAAA
>NC_048897.1:14873855-14878855 GCF_011077185.1 Oxyura jamaicensis | reverse complement strand
GGACTTTATTTTCTTGCAGATATTTTCTTCACAGTTTTAGGAGAAAAGCCAGAAAACGTCCTTGCCCAGGTAGAAGGACAGGGAACGATTTATCCGTAGTAGATTGTTGGGTTTCTGTTGAACTGAACATTGATGTTGCTGTGTTGTCCTTTATTTTCTTTCTCGTTTCCTTCCCCTTTTGGGCTGTGCTCGCCGTGAGACGTGCTGCTGCGATCCAAGGTACAATAACGCGCAGAGATTTCTCCATCTGAGATTTACTGTTTAGCACGGAAGGTTCCGATTTTGGTATTTTTAAGAACTGCTCAGCTGTCAAAAGCAACCAAAACGGGAATAATGTTTTGACAGCGGTATAGTGTTAAAGAAAATACTCTAGTCTGAATAAAAATTGCTTATGCTGTGGGAAACGAAGGGTAACAGAAGAAACACCTTTTGTTTACACACACACATGTTTATAATCCCAAACTCCGTTTTCCCTGAGCGGGTTTGGGCCGGGGGTTTGCAGTCAACGCAAACGAGGGGTTTTTCTTCCAGATTTCGCTGCGGTTAAGGCGAAGAGAGGAGGGAAGCGCACCTCCGCCCGCGCGGCCGCCCCCAGCCCTACCCGCCGCGGCGAGCGGCCGCTGCGGGGCCGAAGAGGCGATGCCGGGGGAGCCAAGCGCTGCCCCCCACCCCCCCACCCCCACTTCCTTTCCCTCCCGGCGGCAGAGCGAGCGAGCAAACTGCCCCCGACCAGGTTTGCGAGGGCCGGGGCCGGGGAGGGGGCCGGGCACGGGATGCGGCGGGGGCACCCAGCAGCCGGGGCGCGCCGGCCCCCGCTCGCGGTGCGGCGCTGCCCCTCGGCCCCGCAGCCCCCGGGGCACGGAGCAGCTTGGGGGCCCGGCGCGGGGCCGGCCCGCACCCGCTGCTCCTGCGGGGGGGGGGGGGGGTGGGAACCCTCCCGCCGCCGCGGCCGCTTCCCTGGGGAGGGAGCCGGAGGCTCCGGCGGGCCGGGGGAGGCCGCCTGGGGACCGGGACCGGCTGCCGAGGCTTGGGCCGGCACTTCGTTTGTGCTCCTGTCCTTATCCTTATTGCTGGGAGAAGCGGGCGGCGAGCCCCCACGGCGCCGAACGAGGGCTAGCGGCTGCCAGGCGGGCGAAGCCCAGGGCCTTTGAGCCGAGGAGGACCGTGCGAGATTCGAGGCTGGCGGGGGAAAGGTTTGAAGGCGGATTTTAATATTAATAGTTTTGGTGGCGAAAAGAGAGACAGAAGGGAGGTCGCTGCTCTGGGCAGAGTCCCTGCGACAGTGATGATGGATGACCCCGCACAGCTAAACAACTCCTCCCCTTCATCCCCACACAGTGTCAGAGCTACTTTACTTGCAGCTTTAGGAATAAAATAAATAAACACCCTCGGCCCCTTCCTCGCATCGATTTATGGATCATTATGAATCAATTACTGCTCTCAATATTTTAGAATTTGCTTATATAAAAAGGGGGTCTGCGGCCGGAAAAATGCATTAATCTTTACCTTAGCAGGAAACACAGAACCTTCCCGTACAGCCCTGTAACTAAAAAATCGCTACAAATAATTCGGGTTTAACCATTTTCCAAAAGCCGCATTTCTGGGGAGGTGACGGGCGCTGCAGCTGCGCATCTCTACGGGCGACTTTCGAACTGGCGCGTAGGGAGCAAGCCGTGCAGCCACACGGTGCGTGCGGCTCCGTTATTTACCCCTCCTAGAAAAGGAAAAAAAAAAAAGGGGGGGGGGGGGGTGGGGGCAAGGGGGGGAAGCAAGCCCCACGGCAAACACACAACCCCCGATTGATGTGGTGCCGCGGGGGCGAGAGGGGCAGGGGTTCGGCGCCTGCGGGGCAGGGGCGCAGAGCGAGCCCTGCTCGGTGGCTCCTTGCTATGGGAAGGGGGCTTCTGGAGGGACAGAAAGTGTGTGAAGTTGGGTTTCTCTCGCTTTTTCTGTATTCTCCCATTTGCAGCCGTGTTTGAGGATCTCAAGGTGTTTCTATGGCTACCTTGTGTATGTGGGAGGGTCATATGTGGGGGTGCCCAAGAGAAAAGGCAGCTCTTGGGTGATCATTTATCAATGTCACCCACATAATGATTCTCTCTGCAGCCTTCTATTGATGAGGATAATTACATTAGCTCAGAGTGACTGATCAATGAAAAACCACCAAACAAAAACTTCTTTACTCTCCTATAATACCAAAAACCGATACAGAAATAAGATAGAAAGCAAGGGTGGGATTTCCCTTTCCTTTCCTTTCCCTTTAGCAATGCTTTTTTTTTTTTTTTTTTTTTTTTTTTTTTTTTTTTTAACGGACGAGGGAAAGAGGGAAAGTAAGGAAAATTAATCCAATCAGTTACCTTTTTAAAAAAGGCTACCATTTTCTGAAAAACGTTCCCCTAAATGGCTTGGCATCATTCTTCGCCTGGTAAAGGCAAATACTTATTTAGACTATGAACTGCGGCTTCTCCCTGGCTCCCCAAGCCTCTGCTTTTCCGCTTGTGTTTAGTTCCTGGGGAGGGGGGGCGAGGGAAGCACGATATTCTGGGGTTGCGAAGAGGAAAAAGGGAAGGCAAATAACTTTTCTTTCACCGTCGCAACTGTCTATTTGTCAGGTTTTCTTTGTTTTTATCACTTCATAAAGTAGGTCTATTAAAGACGGAATGTTGCCTCCCTAAGATGTTGCTATATCGGTGAAAGTTTGCAATTAAATTACGGTTGCGTTCTTTCCAGAGTTAAAAATCAATGTTTTCTCAATTAAAGGGGATTTTAATGCTTTTACTTGGCAGTTGTTAAAGGACGCCGTAAATTTTATTATAATGTCTCCGAGCTGCGAAGCCCGGCGAACGGACAGGTTGATATTCACGTTGGGTTTGGGGGAAAGAAGAGCTTGTTGCTGGTTTTGTTTCTTTCTCGGAAGGGCCTTCTTCCGAAAACTGGGCTCATTCCGACCAGCCTCAAGGCAGAGCGATGCCGAGGGGTGGGGGCAGCCTAGCTGTGCTCCCCCCAGCACTGCTTGCTGCTGACCGCCCCCCCCCCCCCCCCCCCCCGGCTCCGGGGGCTCGATCCGCCCGCGGGGTTTTGCCCGGGGCGCAGGGGAGGTTGCCGGGCCGTTTTTAGCGAGGGCTCGCAGTTCAGGGACACGTGCTTTGAATGGGTCCCCCTGCCCGCTCCCTTCACACGGGGCTTTCGGCGGGGCTGAGCCCCCGATGCTCGGCCGCTGCCCGCGGGCTGCAAGGAGCCGCCTGCGCGGGCACTGCGCGGCCCTGCCTGCGATCACGCGGCGCGCTAATGAAGGCATGTGTCTGGGCTGGCGAAGACCTTTACGTGTCTGGGAGCACCTACTTACAGAGGGGACTACGAGTTAACAGTTGGAAGTAAATGGGAGCCGGAATCAGTCTAGCAGAGCTTTTTTTTTTTTTTTTTTTTTTTTTTTTTCTTGGCCAGAACATTTTGTCTTTACAGGCTCCTGCCAGGTAAAACACACCAGGGGGCTGATTCTGAACCCACTTACAGGGGGTTAACTCTTCGAGCCGCAGGAGAGTTCGTTCCCGGGCCGTGGGACCAGAAATAGGCCCCTATCGCCTGGTTTTGTCTGAAGCGCGTTTAAAATTCCTTAAATTAGCTTCATGAAGAAAAAGTGCAAACTCCTTTGATTAAAGCGACTGTCAGATTCTTCGAGATTAGGAGAGAGAAAGCGCAGAGTAGGATGTATTTATTATTTATGCCACAGTCCTCAGCGCCCAGTTGGAAGGGGGGGGATTACAGAGGGTGTTTGAAGGGGGGGGGGGGGGTTGGGGGGGAGAGAAAGAGAGGGCGAGCCAGGGAGATGCAACAACGCTGGCTGGCGGGCGGGCCGAGCCCCTTCGCTCCTTCCTCTCCCGGAGCCCCCTAGCAGCTGGGGGCTTCCCAGCCCGGTGCTCCTGCCGGCGGCCCCCGGGCAACGCCAGCTCCGGGCTTTTCCCTCCCGTCCCGTCCCGTCGCGTCCCTCTCGGAGCCCGCTCCCACGGGACCGTGGAGCGTGTAGCGCAGCCTTTTGCGGGATGCGGGGTGCGGGGCCCCAGCTTGGTGCGGAGCCGGGGCCCCAGCGCGGCCCCGCGTCCAGGTAGCTGAGCCTCGGATGGCCGAGTGCTCGCCCTTAGCGTGGGGCAGGGGCGAGCGGCAAAAATCCTGAATGGGAGCCGTGCGGCAGCGTCGGGGAAAACTAACGATGTGCTTCAGCTCTTGCCATTACAGGGAAGGAAAGGGGGGGAACCCCCTTCTGATTAATAACTAGCAGGGTAATGTTGAGGGCTTTTTCTGCCCGATTGCCTTTTTGAATTAGAGCCGATTTCTTCACACTTCAATAGGGCCTGTCTCTTTTAAAATGACTGACAGATTTGTTTCTCCTTTTTTCTCTCCCTGAGACTTAATGATGTAAATTTTCTAATTAGTTAAATCGCGTTGCTTAAAGGCCTTAATATTTACCGGGCAAGGACCGATAGCCGCGCTCGGATCCCTGGAAAGAACCGGAGCGGCTTTTCGGGAGGGAGGGGGTAGCCAGGAGAGAGGGGAGGGCTGGGGGAACACAACGCAAAACGAGAGCTAAAGTTCAGCCTGGAGCTTCTTCCCTCCTCCCCCACGCCCCCGAACCCGCTTTTATTTTTCAATCAGCTAAGATTTAATTAGGAGCCCCCAGGCCGGACGATCTGATATTTTCTCATTAGTTTCCCATCAGTAATCTCGAGTGTTAGATTGGCTTAAAGGTTGTCAACATTTGACCAATTTTATTTAAGGCAAAGAAAATCACGCATTATAGCTCCGGGACCTGAGATCTGAAAATAAATCCTGCCCGGATCAGCGGAACTAACAGGCGAAAAAAATGTTGACAATTCCTCGCCGTATTTAATAAGTTGCATAATGCACGGTACACACAGAGAAGGGTGGCGGTGGGGGGGGGGTGCTCTCCGCGCAGCCACAGCCGGGCCCCCGCCATGCGCGCACCTTGCGCGGCGACCGCCCGG
>NC_048897.1:14869594-14873455 GCF_011077185.1 Oxyura jamaicensis | reverse complement strand
CTCGCCGGTCCGTCTTCGGGGGGGCACTGGGCGCTCCCGGGGCCGTGCTGGGCCACCCTCTCCCTCCCCCGTCGGAGCGCCCCCTGCCGGCCGCGCCGCGCAGCCTCCGGCCGCGCCGGCTGCTCGGTTACGCGCCGTGGGGGGAGGGGGGAGGGGGGAGAAAACGCGAGGCCGTGCACGGCGCCGGGAGCGCGCAATGCCCGCCTGGCGAGGGACCGCGTTCCCGGTGCCTTGCCCTTCGCTCCGCGGCCGGCCTCGCGGGGCTGAGGGGGAAACTGTTTGCCAAGTGTCTTTTATTTTATTTTATTAAAATTCTTTTTATTTCATTTTATTTCATTTTACTTTATTTCATCTCATTCCATTTTAAAGAGCACCGACATATAAAAGAGCGGGAGCTGATAACGGGGGTCAAGGCGCTTTCGTAGCCCCTGTCGTTTGCCTCCCGCCTCGCCCCGCCACGGCGTGCCCCGCGCAGGGTCCCGGCACGGTCCCGGGCATCTCCAGCCGCATCCCCAGCCCCAGCCGTGCCCGGGGTCCCCGTCCTGGCTGCCCGGCACCCGCTCTACCCCGCTGCGCAACGGGCACGCATAGGGCCGGCAGCCGGGGGGGGGGAAGTGAAAATGGCAATAAAGCAGGGCAAAACGAGTGTCACATGGTGCCGGTAATTTATAGGTAAGCAAGCCTACGGTTCTGTGTTTATGGAAAACACGGCAGAAGGGTGAAACCAACCGATCTGCCGCGAGGTTGCATCCCAGACGTGTCCCCGCAGCGACGAGCGCCTGCCCCGCACCTTCCTCGCCGCCGGAGCGCGCACCCGCAGCCCCCCAGCGTGGCACCGGCCGCCCCCCGGGCAGGCTCCGCCGCCGCTCCCGCTGCCGGCCTGGGAGCTCCAGGGACAGAAGGGGGACGCGGGGGGGGGGGGGGGGGGGGGGGGGGGGGACCCCGGCCCGGCGCCCCCTCGGACCCCTGTTGGTCCCCGGCGAGGAGGACGCGATCCGGCGGGGGTGGTGGGGAGGGTAACAAAAGCACAACTCCGCTCGGAAGCCACAAATATATATATATATATATATATATATATATAATCATAAGTCGGCCGCGTTTAAAGAGGCACTCGAGCCTCTTTGCGCGCTGAGGTGCTCCAGTTAAATATTTATAGTTGGCGTGATTATTTTGCCCATCGGAAAAATAAAAACAAAAGCAGAACACCGCCGCGCAAACCTGAGGCGAGTTGCGTTGGGTCAGGGCTGTACCTAGACAGAGCCTGGCCAAAACAAAGCTTTGCGGATCTGGCTTGCTGGATCGAGACAGTAGTTGCTCAAATTTATTTTCTTTTAAAAATGTGCGTGCGAGGAATGGGGGAGGGTGGAGGGGAATATTTATCAGAATAGCAGAAGACACCTTTCTTGAAACAAAGGCGAGGGGAATCATCTCGATTGCAAATCCATCAAGCAGAGACCAAATAACAATATTTATAGGAAGGCATTCAGAAATACGGTGTGCTTAAATAACAACAACAAATGCTTACTACAGTTGCTACAGCGCAGCTTAATAAAAAATTAGCCTTACTGACAGTCTTGTCAACATCTTAAGTAAATTATCATAGCGATGGTCTTTGGAGAAGAGAACCCACACTCCTTACTAAAACACCTCCTATCATTAATCTTAAACCACTTGAAGATTATGATGGAAAGAATGGGATCAGTAACCATTATCATCTCAAATTGCTGTTAAAAACTCCGCTGTTTATTTTTGCAACCAAAGCAAATGTAACTGGGAAATGCAGAAAAGGGAAGAAAGGAAAACACAAGAAAGGCAGAACAATTGAGGCGAATCCTGTTGCAACCTCGATGATAAACACATGGAAAAAGCTGTTACTGCTCTGTGGATTGCTGGAATTTGGGTAGACATTAGAAAAATAAACAAAGCGATGGCTCCGCACCAGCTCTGTAAAAACACCGGTACATTCAAGGAAAGGTAACTTCTTAAAATTAATTGCATTTTCCTGAATATTCGCTATTTGCCTTTATCTACATCGATCGTTTGATAAAGATCGAAACTATTAAAAACGTACTTACACCTTTCATTGTTCATTTCCGAAAATAAATTCATTTTTAGCCTTTTTTTTCTGATATTTTGGTATGCATTGCCTGATTTTTTTTTCCTCCATAATCGTCAGAATAAAGCCTATAGCATCATTCTAATGGGGATCCGACACACGCAAAACATTTGCTCAATGTGAAGTCTGTTCAGAAGCGCTGTTATTTTTGTTGTAGCCTCTGCTCTTATCACATCACCCCTCTTTGAAATGATTTTTTTACAGCTGAAAAATAATTTGTTGTTGTTAAACTATTTCCAGGATATGGTGGCAAAGAAGGGAGAAGCTGCTGATTTAGGGACGCTGGACCTGAAACGTTACCAATGGATCTTTACACCTTCAATGAATCCGCAAATCGATGCGAGCTGGGCACCCGCGGCTGAACCCAATCAGACTCAGATTTTTGAAGTTATTCCCTCCAAACGCAAAAGTTTACACGAAGCCTTTAAGCGGCGGGATGCAACCCCGCCGACCCTCCCCACCCTACCGCTCCCCCCAGGAGGGAGAAGGGACAGGGTTTAGGACAGGGACATGCGACCTAAAATCCCCTAACCCCTTATTTTCGCCCAGCGGAGCCGCTTCTCCCCGCTGCTCCGACCGCCATCCGTTTCAGCCGCGGGTTGCTGGCGGCGGGGGCGAGCGGGCGGCTCTCCCCCCGGCCCTGGGAGCGCGCTCCCGCGGGGAGCGGCACTGCGCGGGCACTGCGCGGGGCGCGCAGGTAGGCGCCGCTGGAGCCGCGCCGCCCGCTCCCCCGCCGTGGCCCCGCAGTGACCCCAGCCCGGGGCTGCGGGGAGGTGAGAGGTGACGCCGTGAGCCAGCGCAGCCCTGGCCCTTTTAAAGCCACAGCTAATCAGTCCTCCGCTAAATTAAAACCTGGGAAGCCGAGGGGAAGCAATTTCGTTGTGAAGAATTACGGGGCGCGCACCGGCACGGAGGGGGCACGGCAAGGAGGGCTGCTCACAGCTCGGGGGACGGGGGGCTGCGAAATGCCCGGCACGCCGTGGGGATCCGGTGGATCTTCGTGGATATGGGATCGCACGCACGCACCCCAATAAAAGCCCGGTTTTCCGCTGGAAAACTTCAGTCCCATAAAGCGTGCGGCGGGCTGGGGAGCGCAGGACGCCCTGCGCTGGGTGGTTTAATTGCCTCCCTCGCCAAGGGCTCGGCGTTTCATTAGGGCACGTGAAGAAATTAAAGTGGAAAAAAAGTGACAAATTTTCCTGTCAGTTCATTTGTCTTCAGTTGCGAGCTGTTCTTTAAGCTCCGTGAGAAATCAGGAGCCAGCCCCCCCAGAGGTGCGGGGACGAGCGTGCTCGTGTGTGCGCCGCGCGTGTGCGCGCCCCCGAGGGAAAAACGCGTGGGACCTGGGCGCAGGGTGGCCCACGAACGGTGCAAAAGGGTGACGGTTCAATTTTTCCTCCTAAATTAGGCAATATCCCTCGATTGGTTTGGCACCCATTACTTTTTTATAACTCCGAATCAGGAAAGGAAGAACAAATGTCTGCTGCGAGTAACCCGCTGTAGCGCAGTTGTTTTGCTGGGATCGTGTGCAGTTGCATACGCAACACGGGAATGGCTGTGAACGAGATGCACTGGGAAAAAAATAAAAAATAAAAACTGCTGGAGGAAAAATGATATTTAGCGACGTATTTACGTCAACGGGTCGTAGCAAGGAGCGCTGAGCTTTGCTAACGCAGCTCTGGTACATCCAGGCTCCAAGGAAACTTTTTTTTTTTTTTTTTTTTTTTTTTTTTTTTTTTTTTTAA